>NW_027495687.1:0-219363 GCF_021521415.1 Bidens hawaiensis | reverse complement strand
ATACTTACCCCTCAGAAAGGGACAGAGGGGTCCTCTTTGGGGTAACCCTCCGGCGTGAGAATAAGTATGTGTAGGAGAAGATAATAATAGTGAGAGTAAGGGAATTGGGGAGAGTATTGCTTAATAGATGAATCCTGTATGTTACTCTGTCTGATTATTCTGATTCTCTCTGTGAATGAGAAAGTAACTGACTAGGGCTCCTGTCAGTGAATGTAATTGAATATGCTTCAATGTGAATCAATGTGTGTTTCTGTAACTGTGTACGTTATGATGTATTTATAGTGCTAGGGTTTCCACTGATTGAGCTGAGACCAAATTAGGGTTTTGTTGGCCTCCTCCAATCGATTTGCGCCACGTGTCCCTGGAGACACCTGGTGCTCTTTCATTGGTTATGATCACGTGGTAACCCATGAGTCATGCTGAGCTGTCCCAACTATCATTTAGCAGCTGTCAACATCAGCATATCCTTATTCCTTAAAAGGATGCCTTCTGGAATGGTTGTCTGACGTGCACAATCAAGGTTGCCCTAATCCTGATTTGGATAAGGACGAGGTTGATTATGTGCACGTGTGATATGCGCCCATCCTGAGGATGCGCGAGGTTTTCTCTTTATTCTCACGCGCAGATATTTCATGCGCAGATGCGATTACGCACAAGCATGTAATACGCGTCACGCGTGGATGCCCCACGCGCAGCTGCGCCATGCGCAACTGGTGCTATGGGTGGGCATGTATGATGCTGCGAGCATGTGATATGCGCCGCGCGCGGATGCGCCACGCACGATGTGATATGCATAAGCATATATGATGCGTGAGCATGTGATTACGCGCGAGCATATGTGATGCATGAGCACATGTGATGCATGAGCATATGTGATGCTTGAGCATATGTGATATGTGCAAGCATGTGATGCTTGAGCATAAGTTTTGGCTTTGTGCCTTGATAATATCTTTGATTCTAATGTCTTGTATATATCTTGTGGGTTGACCCGCCGCCGCTCGATGCTGAGGCGGTGGTACATACCTCTTCAGTTCGCTTACCAAACGGACCTAAAGCCTACAACAAGGTTACTCTGTGCTCCCTCCTTTTGTCTTTGCCACCTAATCGGACCGCATCCACACACAACACTAATGTGGATACTCTTTTCGTTGGAAAAAAAAATCTAATAAACTTTATTGAATTCTCGCGTGGTAAGAAAAATAAAAATGATGCGAGAAAAAAAGTTTTTATCGAATGTGTTTGATTCATATTAATTTGACTACCGTTCATGTTGTATCATATTATCTTCTCTTTTATACGAACTTTCTAGTATTTATTATCCGGACAAAACCTTTAACCGGTAGATTTTTTCCAGCCTACTTCAAAATATTATAATAAATTAAAAAATAGAATTGTCATATCATGGATTACCTAGATACAATAACCGAGTCATCTTTCTTTTTTCTTGAAAAGCGGGTTTTTGTCATCTAGTAGACTTGAACCTAAGAACTCTCAACTCCTTGATGTTTAAAGGTTTTGTATTTGTCAACGGGTCACCAACTGATGTTGTTATGAAATACACACATATTCGAGCTCGTTTGTCATGATTTTCAATGTGTTTTAACGTTTATTTATCCGTTCTCGATAGTATTTACGTATTTATGTTTGATGTTTGATCATAGGTGAAGATATCATGGAAAAAAGTTTTGACAAGAGAAAATTAGCTCACCCGAGGATCGGATCGAAGATGGAACGCGTAAACAAGCTTTAACGAGTCTGAAAAATGAAAAACGAAGAACCAAGGGCCTGGCCGCCTCACGCAACCAGGTCAGCCCTCATGGACGCACATGGCAGCGTACTACATCAGCCCAGCATGTCCAAAAAGCCTAAGCCCATCTATTTTTTTCCTTTATGAGCTGGTCCGACCTGGTTTTTATGTATTGGATTGCTAACAAGTATTAATTCATCTATATGTATTTATAAAACCCTAGATCAATTATAATATCATACCAGCCACCAAAGAGACATGAGGGACGGATAATTAAAGAGAGAAGCTATCGGTTCGTTACTTGGTCAAGCTTTTGTTTGGTTTTGATATTTTTAACAGTTGAAAGTTCGTTTTGAAGCTTCAAATCATAAGACAAGTTTTAATCAGTTATTTATGAACATGTTTATCATTTATATCATTATTGTTTGTTGTTTGTTTAATATGATTGGCTAACTTGTTTGAATTACCTAGGTTTGATGTTTAACGGTTATACAAAGGGGAAAGTGAATACGGTGCTGTTAGGCGTCTAACCTTAGACGTAAATCACCAAATTACGTAGTTTTGATTCAAAACCATTAAAAATTAATTTGTTCCTTGTTTTCCTCCCTTTTCCTCACATCGATCAATCAATTTCCCAAGTTAATATCTCCTGTGTCACTTCTTTCTATAGCATCCGTACAGTATAGAATCAATATGTTATGTAGAATTCAGAAATAATATAATAATTACTCATGAACTGTGAGGATTCCTATTTTCGTTACCACTATCGAAATTACTAACAAACCCTAAAGCTATAAAATTCTTGTTATTCACAATTGTTGATGCTTTTTCTGTATTAGTTTTTGGCATTTTTATATAGTTAATCGAGGCCCTGATTGTCAGCCTATTTGGAAGATTGACTCTTGGCCCCCATATGAAAAAATCTAGATGCCAAAGTATGCATTGAAAAATTGTCGCAAGAGGATTAATTGGGTGCTGTGAATTGTCTGTTCTTCTAATGCATAAGATGAATTATTAGTTTCTTGAAATTGAAAAATGATCAGTTGCTAAACTACATGTTGATGTGTTGCTTCTGATCCTTGTCTTGGAGATGAAGTTGGGAAATTGATGGATCGATATAAGGAAGAAGGGAGGAAAACAAAGAACAAAATTAACTTTTAATGGTTTTCTATCAAAACTACGTAGTTTTGGTGGGTTTTACGTCTAAGGTTAGACGTCTAACAACATTGTATTCACTTTCCCCTAATATAAACTAGTTTAGGGTGCTTAACAACTGGTGATTGTTATTCTATTGTCAAGTTTATATTTTGCGATTTAGTCCCGTTTATATCTGCTGCCATAGATGTATATCAGGTGCATGTGCCCCGTGTTATTGATTATTGCATGAATTAGTTTTATGTGGTCGTTAATTGCATAGTTCGGTTAATACTTTGTGTGTTGATTGATTGTTATAGGCGTATCATTAGGGTTTGTGTTGCATAAATCATTAAAATCAGTAGATTAAACCACCCTTCGGGTTGGACCAAACCTTAGGTGTCGGCTTATCTTGCTAGTTAGTTGATCGAGTTAGTCGTTGCGAGACCACGTCTGTTTTTCCACTGTCGGCTAGGTTAAGTTTATAAGTTGAGTTGTTTTATCCTTAGTGTTGAATTTCCCCTTTTCTCCGAGTTTTATAATAACCTGAACCTTAGAGAGTCTTGTAGCTTAAACATGGACCAAGTTTTGAGTTATTAGGGGTACTTAGAATAAACAACAAGAATTAAAAGTTTACTAGACGTCGTTAGGGTTTTCTGGTAAACTGACCGTAGGGACCCAGTTACGTTAGTCTCTCCTATGTTAGCTCATCTTTAGAACCCTGGTTTCAGCCTCGTGTTAGCACCCGAGCCATCCTACAGCCGTTAGATCATCCTACCTGGGTGATTCGCTTTCCCATTATCGTTACATCCCGTTAAGTCTTCCAGTTAGTTTTGTTAAGTTAAGCTAAGTTAAGTTAGTTAAGTTATTTAGAATAAAATAAATCAATACAAAATCAATTAATATTATTAGGTAGGACTTAGATTAGGGTTTATAATCTGAGCCGTTCTTACTTGTCTTCAAGTTCGATATCAGGACTTTTCTAATCTTTGCTTTAGGTGACCTGTACACTTGCCGTTTGTGTGAACTAGGATAGATTGTTTGGTTTTTAAAGCTTAGTTGCGATTCGTAACTATTATTTATATATCTTCTCACCTCAAGTTTTTGGCGCCGTTGCCGGGGACACGGTCTAAGGCGATTAGAGAACGACCCGAGTTTGGTGACTTACCTATTTTCTTTTTTTACTTGCTTATTTGTTTTTATTCTATTTTAGTTAAATTTAAGTTTATTTAGTCGTATGCGTCATACCCGCTAACAAGGACCGCCGAAGCTTGAAGCGTCTAACAATACCGAGAAAGTCCAGCCTAAGAGAGAGCGTAATGTTTTACCAACATTTTGTGATTCTTATTCTTTTATTACTTCTACATCTTCTAGGGATAGGAACATGGGTGACCAATCGCCTAGGAGAGTAGTAGCTACCTATGGTAGGCCGACCCCGAATCCTCATTCTAGCATTACTTTACCGTATGGTGCCATCACTGGAAGGTCCATTCCTGCCTACGTAATCAACTCATCAAAACCGCCCTCCAAATCCAAGGGCTAGAGAGCGAAGATCCTTTAAACCACATCGACATGTTTGTTCAAATCCGCAAAACTTTCAGTATCAGCAACATGAACGATGAAGCCGTATATTTCCGTCTTTTTCCCTTCTCACTTTCGGGAAAAGCCTACAAATGGCTGAATTCACTACCTGGTGGATCCATCACCACTTGGGCGGCTCTTCAAGAGAAATTCATGGCCAAATTCTTTCCGCTATCTAAATCTGCTCGACTCCTTAAGGATATTTGTTCCTTCCGCATGAGACCGATGAGTCTTTGGGGATGTTTGGGAAAGATTCAAGAACCTCCTTCTTAGTTGTCCTCATAATGGCTTACATAAGTGGATGCTCATCGAGAAATTCTACAATGGAGCCACACAACATATGAAAGAGATGTTGAACCAGACTGCTAACAGAAACCTCATTAAGAACAAAGATCCCGATGAGTGTGTCGTCCTTTTTTATGATCAAGCAGTGAGCTAAAAGGGGCACCGGGGAGGGGGGGGGTGGGGCATAAATTCTTCCACGTCATTGAGAGGAGTACTTCAGGTTAATTCAAACACTAACATATAGGCATAGATTGATGCTTTGTACAAACTCGTTAGAGATATTATCGTTAAGAGCGTCGCGAAGTGTGAGGTTTGCCGAGGGGGTCACGACACCATTGACTATCCTGTTAACTCTGGTAGCCATCAGGAGGATGTTGACTTCGTCAACAACCCATCGGGGTATCAAAACCCCGCCTTTGGCGGGAACACTGGCTGGAGAAGTCAGATTAACTATCGAGGGGACAAGTCAGTGGCTACCAAGCCAATACCAAAACCACCTTCGAGAGAATCTATCCGGGCAGGGGAGTTCATATCAGGAGAGTTCGAAACAAGTGGGGATAAAAGAAAAGAAAGGCTCAATGAAGGACATGATGGCGGATTTGCTGTAGCGTGATAAGAGGAACCGAGTGACCAATTAGCTAAATTCGCGAAACACGATGCTATGCTGAAGAACCAAGACACGTCTTTAGCTAATCTTGAGCGTCACGTCGGAGAGATTGCCAACCAGTTATCCAAAAGAGCACTAGGTTCACTACCGAGTAATACCGAGAAAAACCCGAGAGGATTCGCCAAAGCAGTGACTACTAGGAGCGGTGCTAGAAGAGAAAGAGAACCAATTATTAGAGAGGCTGGCCCTTCGAGAGTTTCCACACCTGCGTTCGATGAAGATGAGCAGGTGGATGAGGAAATCCAAATGGTGTCTCCTCTGGCTGGGGCACACCAGCAGAATATTCCAGCGAGTACGAGGCCAGCCGATAACCCTTTATCATCATCAAAGCCACCCCTGAGAGTCTATAAACTCAAATTGCTTTATTCTGGGAGACTTCGATCGGACATAGACATGGAGCAAAACTCCAAGTTCCTTGAACTTCTTAAACAACATCACCTGAACATTCCTTTCCTTGAGGCTCTCACTTAAATGACCAAATATGCCAAATTCCCCAAGGACATTCTTTCATATAAGAAGAAGTTAGTTGAGTTCTCTTCTATTCCGTTGAGTGTTGGGTGCTCTATAGTGTTTCATAGCAAGTTGCCTAAAAACATTTCCGATCTTGGGAGTTTCACGATTCCCTGCATGACGATACGGTTTGACATGCTTTGGCCGACCTTGGGGCCAACATTAATCTTATGTCGTGTTCTGTTTTCAGTAAGTTCGGTCTTGGTGAACCGAGGCTAACCCGAATGAGTATCCAGCTTTCTGCCATTCCGTGAAATACCCATGAAGGGTGGTCGAGAACATGCTCATTTGTATCAACAAGTTCATCTTCCCGGTGGGTTTTGTCATTCTGGATATGAATGAGGATGATAGTGTCCCGCTCATTTTAGGCCGATCATTCCTTGCCACCGCACATGCGTTGATCGACATCCGTGAGGGCAAACTGATTTTGAGAGTTGGGGATGATAATGTCACCTTTGACGTAAGACAATCACTCAAACACCCCAAATCGCCGGACGACTCCCTGTACATTTTTGACACCATCGTGTCGCATGTGAGGGAGTTTTTTACTGACATATGTGGAGGACCTTCCTTGAACCCAGAGATTCTTGATAGGGAGATTTCAGAGATCGAGATGGTTGCCATGACCGCTCAACCATTGATGGATGACACCGTGTCACCACCCCTAAATTCAGAGTCAGTTTTTGAGATCATGCAAGATGATCCGAGGGACAGACCTTCCGTTGAGAGTCCTCCTCCTTCATTAGAACTTAAGATCTACCCGTCATTTGGAGTATGCTTTTCTGGACGAGGAGAGAAAGCTACACGTTATCATCGCGTCTGCCATGACGGGGGTCGAGAAGTTGAAGTTGTTGAATGTGCTGAAAGCGCACAAGGAGGCGATAGCATGGAAGATTATAGACATCAAAGGGATTAATCCCTTTTTCTGCACTCATAAAATCTTCATGGAGGATAATTTCAAATCTGTCGTTTGAGCCTCAAAGGAGGCTTAATCCGAATATGCTAGAGGTCATTAAGAAAGAAATCATCAAACTTCTTGATGCGGGAATCAATTTTCCCACCTCTGATAGCGCATGGGTGAGTCCGGTCCAAGTGGTTCCCAAGAAGGGTGGAATGACTATCGTCACCAATGAAAGAAACGAGCTTATTCCCACTAGGACCGTGACCAGTTGAAGAGTCTGCATCAACTACCACAGACTGAACGATGCCACTAGGAAAGATCACTTTCCTCTGCCCTTCATTCTAGAGCATTTGGCGGGTCAGGAGTCATACTATTGTCTGGAGGGTTTCTCCAGGTATTTTTAAATCCCGATCTCTCCCAATCATTAGGTGAAAGCCAAATTCACCTGCTCCTACGGCACGTTTGCCTATTAATGCATGCCCTTTGGACTCTGTAACGCTCCAGCCACTTTTCAGCGATGTATGGTGGCAATATTTCATGACATGATCGAGGATTCCATGGAGGTCTTCATGGACGATTTTTCTGTCTTCAGGAATTATTTCTATCATTGTCTCTCCAACCTTGATAGGATGATGGATCGTTGCGTCGCCACCGACCTAGTCCTCAACTGAGAGAAGTGTCACTTCATGATACGCGAGGGCATCATTTTAGGACATAGGATCTCGAGTGCGGTTATCGAGGTCGATCGAGCTAAAACTGAAACCATTTCTAATCTCCCCCCCCCCCCCCGCCTACTTTTGTAAGATCCATCCGTAGCTTCTTAGGTCATGCTGGTTTCTATCGCCCGTTCATCAAAGATTTCTAAAAAATTGCAAGACCGATGACTAAGATACTAGAGAAATATGCTCCGTTTGTCTCCTTTGAACAGTGTATCGAGGCGTTTGATATTCTAAAAGACAAAGTCGTTAACACCCCGATCATGATTGCTTCCGACTGCCCGTTGCCATTCGAATTGATTTGCGATGCGAGCGACTTTGCCGTCGGGAGCAGTGCTTGGAAAACGGAAGGAGAAGCACTTCCACCCAATCTACTATGCGAGCCGGACCCTAAACGGTGCTCAAGAGAATTACACAACCACCGAGAAAGAACTGTTAGCTGTGGTGTTTGCATTTGATAAGTTTAGGTCCTATCTACACGGATCATGCTGCCATTCGTTATCTTTTTAGCAAGTAGGATGCTAAGCTTCGTCTTATACGATGGATACAACGGCTTCAGGAGTTTGATATCGAAATCCGTGATAAAAAAGGAGTCGAGAATGTGGCGGCTGATAACTTGTCACGTCTTGAGAGAGCCGAGACTGGAGATGCTGGGGTCAACATCCATGACATTTTCCGATAGAGAATCTCATGTTTTTCAGAGCCCAGGATGATGGCTACCCGTGGTATGCCGATATCGCGAACTTCCTCGTCGATGGTTCCCTCCCTAAGGAGATGTCATACCAGCAAAAGAGGAAATTCTTTGCTGACGTAAAGTTCTACATCTAGGGTGACCCGTTTATTTTTTTTATAGGTGTTGATCTGCTGATGAGGAGATGTGTGGATGTTGAAGAGGGGTGGCAGATTTTTAGCCACTGCCATGAGGGACCGACAGGAGGTCACCATGGTGTTGTTCTTACTGCTAATAAGGTCTTCGATTCAGGATTCTATTGGCCTTCAATTTTCAAATATGCTCATGTGTTCGTTAAAATCCGTGACCGATGCCAACGTGTCGATAACATCTCATCCCGAAATGAGATGCCCCAAAATGATAATCAGGTTTGTGAGGTTGTTGATATTTGGAGTGTTGATTTTTTGGGCCCGTTCCCGTCTTCTAAAAGGAATAATTACATACTCATGGAAGTTGATTACGTCTCCAAGTGGGTCGAGGCCAGATCCTTGCACACTAACGACGCACGAGTTGTAGTGAGATTTCTGAAAAAAAATTTCTCTCATTTTGGTGTACCAAAATCCTTGATCAGCGATCGAGGTACTGACTTCCGCAATGCACATATGGAGAAAACAGTTTGACTTAATCGAAATGATTGGTCCGATAAATTAGATGATTCTTTGTCGGCTTTACATACAACGTATAAAACTCCAACCGGTTCCACACCATTTCGGATGATTTATGGGAAAGCCGGTCATCTACCTATTGAGTTGGAGCACGATGTTTCTTGGGCACTCCAAACAGTCAACCTTGATATTTCGACTGCAGGAGTCCACTGTTTCCATTAGATACATGAGTTAGAGGAACTCCGCGATCATGCCTACGCACACTCGTACAATTATAAGCTGAAGATCACAGAGCTGCATGATAGGAAGTTGAGAGGTGATAAACAGTTCAAGTGTGGTGACATCGTACTCTTCTTTAATTCGAGACTCAAGTTGCATCCGGCAAAGTTGCATTCTCAATGGTATGGACCATACACTGTTAAGGAAGTATTCCCGTATGAAGCGATCGAATGTGAAGACAAGAATGGGGGCTTCAAAGTTAACGCTCACCGTCTTAAGCACTACATTGGTGAGAAGGAGAGTATGGAGGAAGGCGAGGTTTTGCGCCTTACAACATCTTTGGATTAGACGTGAGAGAGGGGTCAGGCTGAGGACCCGTTAAACCAAGCGCGTTCGGGAGGCAGCCCGAGTTTTTGATGTATTTGTTTTATTTTATTCTTGTTACTAAGGATCCTCCCGATTGAAACCGCTCGTACTCAATCTCCATTCGAGTAGCTAATTTTGAGGGTATAATATTTGTCTATATATATATAGAAAATAAAAAAAAACCCAACAAAATCCAAAAAAATTATAAAATCATAAAAATACAAAAACATGTTTATAACTTATCTTTCTTTTAGTTATGTATGCCGCTATATGCGAGCGATTTTGCTCAGTGCAGGTTATATATTTTCATATGATTGCTCTAGATGGCGTTTTGGAACTATTCTCCCGAGGTTGCGGTCATGAATGAAATGCTATCCGGCCGTTGATACACATATTATGAAGACATGCACATAAACCAGGGAGTAACACGTTCTTTTATTTTATTATTTGCTTTTATTTCTAGTTTATTCTATTTTTATTTCTTTTCCTAATGCTCATCGGGGACGATTCGCTATTCAAGTGTGGGGATGGGAGTTTATTTTACTTAGGGGGCGTTTGGGATTGCTTATTTTCACCAACTTATAACTTATAAACTTTTTGAAAAGTAATAAGGTGTTTGGGATTGCTTATATTGTGCGAGAAAAAGTTTCATAACTTACACTTTTGTAACTTATTAACTTAATGAAAAGTTATAAGGAGGAAAAATAAGGAATCCCAAATACCACCTTAGTTGTAGAAAAACAAATAGAAAAATTGTTCAAAAAACCAAAAAGATTTTAAAAATTTGTTCCTTGATTTCAATTTTTTTTGCATTAAACACGAAATGATATTAACTACCGATCATTATCACTCTTGAATTCTTAAAAGAAAAATTAATTTTTAAATCAGAGCATATAATTTGGGATGTGTCTGTTGGATCAGCTTTTTAGTTGGTATAGACAGTACATGTTTGACGTTAGTTGAATCTTAATTTGCTTGAACTTTAGTGGGATGCGTTAAAGTAATTTTGGGATCAAAGCCTGGGACATACTCAAGCCTCATGTTTGATTTGATTGCTAAATTTTTATGAAAATCTGAATGCTGAAATACGATGCTTGGATAGGTTTAATGTTAGGGTATACTAGTTAGCTCATGATATAAACATAAAAAACATACTTCTAGTTTTAGTGGTAGACATTTCATAGGTGTATGGTTTTATAACCTTAAATCCTGTATTGATGGGTTTCTCCAGGGTTCGGAGACTATGGGTCAGTATACGGTATATCATATGGGTATTCACATCGCCTAAGGGATTTGTGAATATTTAAATAAGCTAAAAATAACAAACCCTCAATTTATTGCCAAATCATAAGTCATAAAACTTGATCACTCGCGCTTTAAAGTACAAATTACATTACTAACTTGATCGAACCACGTTGTTAGCCATATGAGATCTCCTTGCTTTCATCTTATTACCATTAATAAACTATCCACAAGGCTCACGTCATATATAAACCCACTGATGAATTCGTGTATACTCACCGATGGTGATGGTCCTGGGGTGTTGCTTGATAACGGGGGTATGCCATGTAGTGAGAAACACTAGCTAGTTAGTTCTTAATTGAACTTAATTGAGTATCTAAGTGGCTGCCTAGTAGATCTTAATGCTTAAATTTAGGTGGATAAAAAATATCCTTGATCATCTCATCTTTGCTTAAATGTTATTATCTGTTTTGTTCAGTTAGATATATGGTTTAAGTCAACTTGGGGTGGTTCCGGGTCGATAAAACCAAGCAAAAGAAAAAAATATTGTTAATTTTGGCTTCTCTAGTTCATATAAACTTAAAAGCCGTCACATGTTATTTGTCTTGTTGCGCATGGAAAGGGCATGGGTTTAAAGTGGACCAACACATCGGCAATTGCGGTTAACGTGTTTGAATATGGAAAAATTCAAGAGTTGAGTTGCTACTATTTATCGGTTATGATCCTGTGCATACTTATTTTTCAGGGACGAAAAAGGTTTAAGTGTGGGAATGTTTGATGTGTTATGAAATACACACATATTCGAGCTCGCTTTGTCATGATTTTCAGTGTGTTTTAACGTTTATTTATCCGTTCTCGATAGTATTTACATATTTATGTTTGATGTTTGATCGTAGGTGAAGAGAGCATGGAAAATAAGTCTCGACAAAAGGAAATTAGCTCACCCGAGGATCGGATCGAAGATGGAATGCGTAAACAAGCTTTAACAAGTCAGTAAAACAAAAAACGAAGAACCAAGGGCCTGGCCGTTACGCGCAACCAGGCAGCCCTCATGGTAGCGCATGGAGGCGTACTACATCAGCCCAGCATGCCCAAAAAGCCTAAGCCCGTCTATTTTGTCCTATTTAAGCAGGTTCGACCAGGTTTTTATGTATTGGCATGTTTTAATCATATATATATATATATAAACCTAGATAGATTATAATACCATACCTGTCGGTTCGTTGTTTGATCAAGCTTTTGTTCGGTTTTCATATTTTTAATAGTTGTAAGTTCGTTTTGAAGTTTTAAACCATAAAATAAGTGTTAATCAGTTATTTATGAACATTTTATCATTTATATCATTATTATATGTTGTTCGTTTAATATGAATTGCTAAATATGTTTGAATTACCTAGGTTTGATGTTTAACGGTTAAAATAAACAAGTTTAGGGTACTTAACTAGTGATTGGTTGTTTTTTCTATTGTCAAGTTCATATTTTGTGATTTAATCTCGTTTATATCTGCTGCCACATGTGTATATCAGGTTGCATGAGCCCCATGTCATTGATTAATGCACTAGTTAATTTTGTGTGGTCGTTAATTGCATAGTTCGGTGAATACTTTTTGTGTTGACTGATTGTGATAGACGTATCATTAGGGTTTGTGTTGGATAGATCATTAAAATCAGTAGATTAACCACATTAGGGCCCGAAACGCTCTGCATTATCAAATTCCGGGTTAACCGGCGTGTAACACGGTGCCCTATAACCATAACCCGAACCACCTGGGGCACTCGACCAACTCGGACCCGCAACATCCGGCTGTCGGAGATAATCAGGTAAACCAATATGCAGCTCAGTCTTCAAATGTCTCAATGTGTCATCTTGCCTCTGCTGTTTTTCTCTCATAATCCACCTCAAATCATCACATTGTTCAGTCATATAACCCCTCATATGATCAAAACCGGACTCCATCCGGTCATACAACAACTCCACAATAATCATCTCAGGGCGAGGCTCTCTAACCGAAAACTGTATAACCGGCCTCTCAGATCTATGTAACGGCCTCTGATGACGTGTGGGCAAACCAAATCTCATAGCTGCAACAACCTCGGTATCCGAAGATGGATGAACTTGTGGACTCTCTTTAATATCTTTCCATGCTAAGGGTAACTAAGCTTCAAAATCCCTGAATTCCTCAAATCTTTTACACGAACAAATTCCCTCGCAGGCCCCATTCTCATGTAATCCAATTTAAAAGTCAGAATAACACCCAAATTTCGAGCATTAACCATGATATATGGGCCCATGTCAATCTTTGACCTTTTATTTATTCCACCCCGTCTCATGCGGTGAAAAGACCATGCCAAAATACTAGCATAATTAACCGGCACTTTTTCCGCCATCGCCAACAAACAAAACAAATCTAACCAATTCACTTTATTCTCACCCGAACCCCGACCAATAAGTGTGTTCACCAAAATGTGATGAATATAACGAAGCACCGGGTCTCGAATATCCGAACTCACCATACTATCCGAAAATGGAGAAATCGCAATTTTCTTCCAAAACCTAGCCAATTGCAGTTTTGTAAAACTTACCGGTCTTTGTTTCGAGAAAGCACCCCTTATACTCGTCTTAAATTCCGGCAATTGAACCTCCTCAATCGAGTAAAAACCACTCGCTATCAATATATCCATCTCATACGTCTTATAAGCGAGAGCAAATGTAACCGCATTTGGTTGATCAAAATTACCATCCTTGTATTGAAAAGTACTTAGAAACTCAAGCGTCAACTCTTTGTATTGCTGATCATCAAGACACAACATCATTTTAAACTTTGGACCCAACAACTCCTCCACATGCTTTCTTTGACCGATAACATCCAATAAACTCTAATCGATAGTCTTGAAAGTGAGAAGACCCGAATTAATGAGATTATTCATCCGAATATGTTCCGGTGAATCCTTCGCCAATTGAAGTAACAAACTATCACGGAGCTTTTGACTTTTTCTTCTCGTCTCTATCGTTTTATTTTGATAATTAATACGACGAAATTTTTGTTTAGCAATAACCACCTCGGTCGGCCCACCTCGTGGTCGCGGAGCCGGACCTCTCTTCCGCTTTCCCGCTTCTTTAAATACGTCCATATCCGACATCCTAAAACAAAATTAGACAAGCAAACAAACAAGGGGAGTAAGTTAATTAAAATGTAAAAGTAAAATATACTTTATATAATTTTCGGATTTTTTTACAAACTGAAAATAAATAAAATTTTGGAACTCCAGGTTACAAAATGTTTCAAACTGAACTCATCCGAATGAAAATTGAGTACGAACGAACGATTTGTTTTTAAATAAAGCTAACGGAAAAGCAAAATTAAAGACTAAGTTAGTTTGTAAAACCTGAAAAATAAAACATAGACTCAATGTACACTACCTCCTCCTGGCACTCTAAATGTCCCAATTAAGCCCAAGTGCCAACAACCCGAACATTGAGTCAAGAAATAAGCGAAAAACCAAAATTTTGCAAAATATATAGTTTATAAAATCGTTTTCCATCTCGTTTCGACCACTACAAATTTTATGTCCAACATCCCAAAACCAAAACCCTAACACTTGATACACTCGGTTAAACCCAAACCGACCCAACCACAACCGCGAAACAATATATCAAAAATTTCCCACCCAACCAATCACACCCAACAAACTGAAACAATGTGCCAAACCTTACCTACCCGCACCCATAAACCAACTCTTACAACTAGTTTCTAACCAAACTCGACAACTAACTAACCAAATCAAGGTAAAAACTAACACTATAAATACATAAAAATATACAAGAATACAAGAACCATACCTTTGAATGGTGCAAAACAAGGACTAAAGTTGCAAAAGGTTGGAAATTTAGCGTAGTGCAAGTGACTTGAATGGTGAAGAATGAGTTAAAATTAATGGTGGGTTATGATAATGTGATGATAATGATGATTTTAAGGTTTAATTTGGTGAAAAGGGGTGAAAAAATGGTGGATTTGGTGAAGAAATGGGTTAGGGTTCGGTTCGTGGATTTTAGGTGAGGGAGAAAGGGTGATTTGAAAATTTGGTGAAAAAGAGTTATAATGTGGTTAAAAAATAAAAAACTGATGTATGTATACACCTGGCTGCGCTGTGTGACCAGGGATGGGCACCTGGCCGCGCGGCGCGGCGTTTCTTTGGTGTCCACTTCTTCTCCGCATCGCGCGGTGGGGTTTTCGTACCTCGTCGCGCGGCATGACGAGTTGTTTTTTACAGAAAGTTTCGATTTTCTGATGCCTTAATGCATTAGAAAATGTTTCAGAAAATTACCAAGTCCTTTTATGCCCATTTTATGTAATTTTTACATGCAAAACTTATCTGGAACCCCTTGAATTCTCGTCAAATCCTCTCTTCATGATAGTGATGATTCCTTGAAACGACTCAACGACGCAAACAAAACTACAAAAACTATTGTTAGTGACTCAAAGAAAATAAAAAAATTGAGAATAAGATAAAATTACAAACTCTACACTTGAGTTTTCACTCAAGAACACTTTCGATGATTCAGTTTGATGGATCGATGGGAGTTTCCTCCACCTCGTTTGAATCCTCCGGCCCTCCAAGATAATACATTAAATGGTGGCCATTCACTTTCCACGACGTTCCATTGTCCGGATTCTCTAGCTCCACTACTCCATACGGGAACACTTCTTTCACCAAATACGGTCCCGCCCACTTTGATCTCAGTTTACCTGCAAATAACTTCAACGAGAGTTAAATAATAATACTTTATCACTTTTCTTGAAGCCTTTACCTCCCTTCAAACGTCAATCGTGCAACACTTCCGTCTTTTCTTTGATATCCAACGATCGCGAATATGCCGCATCACGAAGTTCCTCCAACTCATGAATTTGAAAATATCTCTTCCTTGCGTCCTCTGTAAGATCAAGATTAAGCGTTTTCAATGCCCAAAACGCCCGATGCTCTAACTCAACCGGAAGATGACATGCTTTCCGTAAACAAGCATAAACGGCGTAGTATCCAATGTGTCTAATACGCGGTTCTGAATGCTCATAGCTCGTCATCCAATTTCTCCGACCAGTCGTTTCGACTTATCCCCACCATCTTCTCTAAAATACTCTTCACCCCTTTATTTGCATTCTCGACTTGGACCATTCGTTTGAGGATGGTAAGTGGTAGAGGTGCGATGAGTCACTCCATAACGAGATACTGCCTTCTCCATGACGGCGTTGCAAAAATGAGTACCTCGATCACTAATAATTGCCCGTGGAGTACTGAAACGAGTAAACAACTTTTTGAGAAACTTCACAACAACTGTAGCATCATTTGAGGCCAATGCTTGGGATTCAACCCACTTGGAAACATAATCTATCGCCACTAAAATATACTTGTGACCACTTGAAATGGGAAACGGTCCCATAAAATCGATGCCCCAATCATAAAAAATTTCAAGAGTTTTTATGGGGTTTTGGGGCATCTCATTCTTTGTTGAAATATTTTCGGTCGTTGATAAGCATCACATGTCTTAAAAAAATCCATTGCATCTTTCACAACCGACGGCCAATAAAAAACACTATCAAATACCTTCTGAGCCGTGGCATGCGCTCCATGATGACCTCCCGTTAAACCTTCATGAACATGTTTCAAATATCCAACCCTTTTCTTTCGTCACTCATCTTCTAAGGATCCGGTAATCACCAATACTGAAAAGAAAAGGATCATCCCAAACATGCCGAATAACATCCCGGTATAACTACTTATTTTGTTGTGTAGTCATCCCTTACAAAACAATGTCGGTAGATAAATAACTGGCAAAATCGGTGAACAATGGCATACGCTGCTTTTCGGCTGCAACAAAATCAATCGACTCATGTGGAAATCTATCTACGGTATCTTCCTCACAAATATCCTCTCTCTTCGTATCTCTAAACGGGAAAGATGATCCGACGCTACATTCTCCGCCCCCTTCTTGTCTTTGATTTCTATGTCAAACTCCGAAAGTAAAAGAATCCATCGTATAAGACGAGGCTTCGCGTCTTTCTTGTGAAAGAGAAAACACAAAGCTGCATGATCGTTAAAAACAGTGTTCTTCGAAAGCACAAGATAGGATCGAAACTTGTCAAATGCAAACACAATGGCTAAAAGTTCTTTTCAGTGGTGGTGTAGTCCTCTTAGGCATCATTCAAAGTCTTGCTTGCATAATAAATTGGGTGAAATGTTTCTCATGCCTTTGCCCCAAAACCGCCCCAACTACATAATTACTCCACATGAGCTCAAAAGGCAAGTTCCAGTCGGGTGACACGAAAATAGGGGCACTCATGAGTTACTCTTTCAAGAACTTGAACGCCTTCAAAAAATCTTCATCGAATACAAAAGGAACATCTTTCTCTAATAGTCGGGTCATCAGGTGGGTAATTTTTGAAAAACTCGGATGAACAAGAAAACTCCGTATAGCCTTAACACTTGTTGGTGGAGGAAGTCTACTAATTGTCTCAATCTTCGCCCGATCCACCTCTATACCATCTCTTGAAATCTGATGACCCAACACGATCCCTTCTGTCACCATAAAGTGACACTTTTCCCAATTCAACATTAACTTTGTTTCAATGCACCTTTTCAACATCCTCTCTAGGTTACCCAAACATTGATCGAAAGAATTACCGTACACCGAAAAATCATCCATAAATACCTCCATAGACTTCTCTATCTTATCCTTAAACATAGCCACCATACAACACTGAAAAGTAGTCGGAGCATTACACAACCCAAACGGCATGCGACGATACGCAAACATGTCATACGGACATGTAAAAGTCGTCTTCTCTTGGTATTCTGGTGCGATTGGAATATGAAAATAACCAGGAAAACCATCAAGAAAACAATAAAATTGCTAACATGCAAGACGCTCCAAAATTTGATCAATAAACGGTAATGGGAAATGGTCCTTCCGAGTGGCATCATTCAACCTCCGCTAATCAATATACACACGCCAACCGGTAACCGTACATGAAGGGATAAGTTCATTCTCTTTGTTCATAACAACTGTCAAACCCCCTTTCTTTGCAACAACTTGGGTTAGACTTACTCATGGAGAATCTGAAATCGGGTAAGTCATCCCGGCATCGATCAACTTAAGAATCTCTTTCTTCACCACCTCTTGCATGTTTGGGTTAAGACGCCTTTGGGTTTGAACTACCGGTTTATACTCATCTTCCATCAAAATCCGGTGGGTACAATAATCGGGACTAATACCTTGAATATCCGAAAGTCTCCATGAAATTGCCCCCTTATGCAACTTCAAAACTTCTATCAACTTTGACTTTTCTTCCTCCGTCAACTTGGAAGAAACAATAACAGGCAAATTTGAACCCTCTTCAAGATAAGCATACTCCAAATGTGATGGAAGAACTTTTAATTCAAACGGAGCGAGTTTTTCTACACCTTTCTCACAAATAACCTCACTAACCTCCATGATCTCCACCAAGCAAGAAACGTCATCCACTACCTCTTCCTCCAATTGTTTATCCACATCTATACCAACAAGATCGGCTCCACATATTTAATCCAGACATGTGTCAAAACCTGAAATAAAAGAGTTGAGAAAATATACCGAATGGCATGGATCACCAATATCGTCATGATCACCCTGGTGCTTCATCGACTTAGCAACATCATAAGTAACATTCTCATCATCAACCCTAAGCGTGATCCTCCCATCATACACATCAATAAGAGCCTTCGCAGTTCGCAAAAACGGGGCGACCAAGAATAATGGGAACCCTTTCTTCGGCCTCCATATCAAGTACCACAAAATCCACCGGAAACACAAAAGTTTCCACTTTTACTAGCAAATTCTCAATAATACCCCTCGGATATTTAACCGAACGATCCGCCAATGACAACGACATTCGAGTCGGTGTAAGCTCGCCCGACTCCAAATTCTCATACAACGAATATGGCATAAGATTAATACTAGCACCCAAATCCGCCAACGCTTGACTAATCATATCACTTCCAAACATACATGGGATGGTAAACACACCCGGACCCGACAACTTTTTCGGGACCCGATTCAATAATACCACCGAACAATCTCTGTTAAGAGGAATAGATGGGACCTCCCCTAACCAATTTCTTCTCTTGCACAAATCTTTCAAAAATTTCGCATACTTTGGCATGCGTTGGAGAGCTTCAATAAACGGAAGATTGATCTTCAACTATCAGAACATATCTAGAAAATGCATGTATTCCCTTGATGTGCTAAAAGTAGTCAAACCATTTAGTAACTAAAATATGTTAATCTAAACACTAAGTAATACTCTAGACTCTTAAACTTAAATTAAACTACTAACCGGCAAGTGTGCCGGCCGACTCTAGTACAGCTAAGTAAGTCTGGATATCGAACCCACGAGACTCTTTAAATTACGTAACAAGCAAATTAGACTCTACTTACTGACACGACTATTTAAATATTATTATTAAAGGGGGAATATTTTAAACTAGTTAATATTAAACTAACTTAACCCTAATTAATTAAATAATAATAAACTCTAATGATTACTTAAGCCCTAATTAATTATTATATTAATAAACTAATAAAAACTCTAATTAATTAAAAGATTAATAAACTAGTAAATTACTTAGATTAATTCAGATGATGAACGTAACTACCTAGGCTAGAATCCCCTAAGTTATAGATATCAATTTAACTAGGAAAATTAAGTTATGGAGACAGGATCGTAAGATAAACCCTGATAGAAAGCACAGATAGAACCCTTGACCCTTTAAGAAGACACCTATGAGTTTCTCACAAGTTTTAAGATACACCCGTTTTATATATTAAACTTCCTTACGGTTATATAATTGTTTATGTTTTAGTATCTTTATAGTGAAATCCTACCTTACAATGCGAAAATCAAAGATAGCTAAGCAACCTTAATTGACTTAATAGACTAAGCTGACAATCAAACCTAGACGGACTCCTTACGAAGAACTAAATCTAGCAATTCTGATCAACAAAGATCTAAGAATAACCTATCACCTTACAACTTTCTAGGCTAGCAGCTCACTTTTATTTATTTAATTAGTTTTATTGTTTCTATGATATTAATGCATATCAATTACAAACTAGTCAAGAACACAGAGTAAATGACCTAACAAAACCATATCCTATGAAACAATCAACATGGATAATGTGAAACAATAAACCTAAGAAAATAAAACCAAGTAATCATATGCATCAATTTCATCAAACTCAACAATTTACTTAAAACATAAAATCCATAACGAAAAGAATCCCAATCAAAATCAAACCAAACAAAGGTTCATCACGACCTAGGTAGTTTATAAAGTTTTGCCTAGCACCATGTAATCAAAATCAAACAAAGTAATAAAATAAGAAAACATGGTGAAATAATAAAGAACGGAAAATCAAAGGTGCTAAAACCCGTAATCTTCACTCTCGAGTGTATAACTCTTCACCGAATGCTCTCTTGCCATCAAAACCGCCATGAATCTTGAAATATAGCTCAAGTAATCTCCAATTTTGTCTAGTGGCTGTAAGGTATTTTTTAGGATAAGTATAAGGGTGTATTTATAATGAACTGCGCCTTATACTGACAAAAATCAGAAACTTTCTGGAATGAATGGGTGGCCGCCCCCCGCGACCATGTATGTCCCCTGGTCGCGCGGCAAGTTGTGCAATATTAGGGGGGTCGGTCCGACCGGTTCTTCTTCCGGTTCATTTTCTGATGCGTTTCGGCTCCTCATATTGGCTCGTTTTGACTCGTTTTTCGCTCTTTTCGACCACGATCAACTCCCAGAACCTACAAACATAATAATGTTACTAGTATACAAATCTTGACTAAAAACGAACAAAAACCAATCAAATATTAAATAAAATATACAAGGAAAACATATATATTTAGCATTATATATGAGCGGCCGGATTCGGTTGAGTAGTACCAGAAAACTATCCATGAGGCCTTTAGTCGAGACGCCGAGCAATATCGCCCATGGACCTTTGAAGGTCAAGTAACGATGATTGTTGATTCTTGAAGAGTAGGTCGTGCTCGGCGAACTTTTTCTGTGTAGCTTGATCTCTCTCCAGGATTTGCTTCATCGTATCCTTTAAATGTCCTATTCCACCATTCGAATCCTGCATATTATTTTGAACATTAGTACCATTGTTATTATTATTATTGAAATACTAACCTTGTCCTTGGTTATAAGAAGTTTAAAAGCCAGGTGGTTCGCCCGACGGACGCCAATTAGAGTTATTCTGATTTGGGTTCTTGTAGGTGTTCTTATTCTTGTTGTTGTTGTAATTGTTGGGTAACCTATTTTGACCAGCAACAAAATCGACCTCTTGATTTATCAACGGGCACTCCAAAGTACCATGTCCACCCCTACAAAACTCACACTTATCCACCTTTGTCTTAAATTCCTTCACCTCTCTAGTTAGTGTTTCCAAAGCAGCAGCCACACTAGTATCCAGATTAATCTGGTGTACACCTCGAGCAGATGAGGATGTACTAGTTATGGGAGTGGAATTCCCGCGATGTGGCACTTTGGCGTATTCTGATTGAGCAAAACTTTCAAACATCTCGTTACATTCGTGACATTTTTCTTAGCCATTAGATTTCCTCCTGCAGTCGTGTCGAAGCGAACTTGGGTTTCGTAAATCAGCCCATTGTAAAACTTCTCCAAGAGCCCATGGTGTGAGACCATTTTGTGAACAACGATATAGCAGATTCTGAAAGCGCTCCCAAGTATGACAATATGGTTCATTCGGCTCCTTGTTAAAGGAGTGGATCTGATCACGAAGATGAGATGCTTTAGCAGATGGGAAGTACTTCTTGATAAAAGCTGACCGCAATTCTTCCCAAGTGGTGAACGTGCCAGGTAGCTGAGTGTCAAGCTAAAGAGTTGCCTTTCCCACAACTGAAATAGGGAAAAGATGTAAGAAAATAACATATTTAATATCACCTTGTAAATTAAAAAGTTTTAAAACGCGGTAAAGCCGGTTAATGTGTGATGGTGCATCATCGTCATCACTCCCATGAAGTTGGTTATTTTGAATGAGAGAGTTCATGACGTATGACGGAATCTGCCATGAGTTGGGATTGTTGATGTCGGGAATAATGATGCACGACTAGTTTCCGTTTAAGCCATCGAAGGCTTGTGCAGCAACTGTTCTATCGTCGGCCATTTGAACTTCTGGTTGACTTCTTGGACTTTCTGGTGGTGAACTATGTGGTGATGACTTTGGTGTAGAACCAGCTTCTAACGATTGTTTCTCTGCTGACGAACTAGCCCTGGTCTTCAACGAAGAAAATCCAGGAGTATCCATTGGTGGTCCTTGTGAACAAAGATGTGGCATATACCTAAAAAACGCAACAGACCAAGTAAGTAGACTAAATATTAAAAATTAAAACAGAAATAAACTAAAATTAAATTAGACTCCTACGACTCACACGAAAAGAAAACAAATAGCACGTATGTAGCAAGTAAAGTCTAATCAAAGCTAATAACGCAATCGCCAAGAGTCCCCGGCAACGGCGCCAAAAACCTAAGTAATGTGGACTTGCCTTTTGTAGTTTTATATACTAAACTTAAGACACACCAGTTTTATATATTAAACTTCCTTACGGTTATTTAATTGTTTATGTTTAAGTATCTTTTATGGTAAAATTCTACCATACAGCGAGGAAATCAAAGATAGCTAAGAAGACTCAGTTGACTTAATAAACTAAGGTGACAATCAAACCTAAAAAGACTCCTTACGAAGAACAAAATCTAGAAATCCTAACTAACAAAGATCTATCAACAACCTATCACCTTACAGCTTTCTAGGTTAGCAGCTCACTTTTATTTATTTAATTAGTTTTATTGTTTCTATGATCCTATTCGAATTTAATCACAAACTAGTAAAGAACACACAGTAAATGACCTAACAAAACCTTATCAAATAAAATAATCAACAAGGGTAATGTGAAACAATAAACCTAAGAAAATAAAACCAAGTAATCATACGCATCGGTTAAATAAAACTCAATAGTTTACTTAAAACATAAAATCCATAACAAAAAGAATCCCAATCAAAATTAAACCGAACAAAGATTCACCAAGACCTAAGTAGTTTATAAAGTTTAACCTAGCGTCATGTAATCAGAATCAATCAAAGTAAATAAGTAAGAAAACTTGGTGAAGTAACAAAGAACGGAAAATCAAAGGTGATATAACCTGTAATCTTTAGTCTTGAATGTATATCTCTTCACCGGATGCTCTCTTGCCTTCAAAACCGCTAAGAATCTCGAATAATAGCTCTCGTAAACTCCAAATTCGTCTGGTGGCTGTAGGGTATTGTTCAGGTTAAGGTTAGGGGGTGTTTATATACTGAAACAAGGCCCAATACTGAACAAAAAACAAAAACTATATGAAAATAGGGGGTCTAGGCGTCGCGCGGCCATGGTGTGCCTCCATGGTCGCGGAGAGGCCTATGGGAGTAGGGGGGGCGCTCTGACCAGTTCTCCTTCCGGTTCCTTCTTGATGTGTTCCGGCTTCTCGTATTGACTCATTTTTCGCCATTTTTTGATCACGATCAACTCCTGGAACCTACAAAATATTATAATGTTAGTAGTATACAAATATTGACTAAAAACAAACAAATTCTAATTAAATATTAAATAAAATATACAATGGAAACATATATACTTAGCATTTAATTAAATATTAAATTCTAATTACATTAGTTAGTTTTCACCGGATTGGCAGACGAATGTGTCCCGATGTGATGAATTTAGTCAGTGACCCATTTTGAAGATTCGCTGAGCATTCAAACAAAACTTTACAAAAATAACATCCTTGTTAATTAAGGATTGTTAATTTTACGTCAAAAGTTGTTTTAAAAAATAAATAACCAAATAATAATAAACTGTTTTGTGTATTGAAAATAGCTTAAAAACAAACAAAGTCCCAACGACCTTAACTTTATCTAGAGAGGCGTGGAAAAAGGGTGTTATTTTGTTATTAGACAATCTCCATATTTCTTGCTATACTTGACTAGACGTGCTTATATGCTTTAGTTAAGAATATCCTAAAGCCTTAACTGTATCTGATACATATTGAGTCGAATTCATTACATTCGAATTGGATTATGCATCATTCTGCTTGGAAATTACTACATATTAATCTATTTCTCCTCTTTTCTGGTTGTTATGCTGTTACCACTTCATCTTTATTTATTTAGTATTTATTTTTTTCAAACTATTAACTTTTATAAGCACAAACCAAGAACAACCCCCCCCCCCCTCCCAAACCAAAAACAAAAAAAATGTGTCCTAACACCAAAAATTAGATCAACTTAAAGGAACACCAGTATAACCATGAGACCAATCTAAATTTCAACTTTTACTTCAACCAAAGAAAACTCCATGACTTTATATCTTCAATCATGTATTCAATCTTCATATCTTTACCACCAAACGTGTTCTTGTTCCTAGCTTATCAAATACTCCAGGACTATAATTAGAATCCCTTGAAATGCTTCTTTCTCAACCTTCCCCAAACCCACCTGATCATGAAACATAAGAAAATCTCTATCTGAATAAGTCGTATCATTGGCACCTTACACTAACCACTTCCATACCACCTAAGTCACCAAATAGTCTATAAAATATATGCTAGATCATTTCAGGTGCTAACCACATAACCCACACCTACTAAATTGAACTTGGATATTCCTCCTAATTGGCGTATCTTGAGTTGGTATTCTATTCAATTCAGCCCTCCACACATGGATAACTTTTGGACGGAACCCATTACACCATTTCATAACAAAGATTGCTCACATCCCTACTTGAGATAATCATATTCTTAACTGACTTTACCGAAAACTCACTTGACTTATCTTCCAACCACTCCCAAGAACTAACACCAGTATTCCAAAGACCACCACAACCATCCTTTTCACACATTCTTCCCATTCTTTACTCTCAACGTTGGATGTTGGTATACGAGACCAATCCTATTGTTAAACAATCTGGTTGTCCTGCCACCGCTTCATAGAAATAGAAAATTCTTAAAAATTTGTTTTTGGTTTTTAAATTAAGAAATTAGAATTATAAAGTTCCCACTTTCAATGGAATTTACATTCTGTTTATAGTGTGAAAGATTTGTAAAGGGTCCTACTAGAGACACCACCCAAAATAAAAAACACCCACCTAATCCGCCACCAATCGGGCGATCCGCCATAGATCACAGGTTTTTGTCTTATTATGTCAAAGTGATTTGTCTTATTATGTCTGTACCCGATCCGCCACATATTGAGCGATCCGCCATAGACCTCGTACACGTCAACCTCGGACTATCAAATCAGTCAAACCTCGCACATGATATGCCACGGATCGGGTGATATGCCACAGATTAAGTCAATAATTGAATTTGAAGGTTTCCGTCTCCCTTTTTCTAAATATTTGAAGGTTTCCTCAATTTGTGAAATATAAAAACAAGTATCTAACCTAATATTTGTTAAAATATATAAAGACAATGTCGTTGTATGATATTTTGTTTGGTGACGGGAACGACGAGCAGTCGGGCTACACAAATAACGATCAGCCGGAGCAGTCGGGCTTGCCAGATTTGAATGAACTTCCAGACTCGAACCATGATCCGGGCTATGCAAATATCAAGTAGTACGACTTACCAAATCCTGAACAGGTTATTTAGTATATTTATATAGTACAATAGATCGTTAGTTATTTTTTAAATATTATACATTGTCATCATATAATATCAGGGGTATATCATATACGGCGGTATTCAACCTTCCTGGCCAGAGGATAATAGGACATCACCGAATACATATGATGCCAGACTTGAGGAGCCTTATGGTCAGTCTTCGCAGAAGTTACATGTAGACTGTCCGTATTACGGAACCCAAAATTCGTACCATTTACCTTTAGGAGAGCAACCATACATGTCAAGACCAGTCACGAGCAACGTCGTTAATGACATTCAAGAGGATCACGACGAAGGTGGCGATGACGATGTTGATGATGATGATGATGATGATGGTGATCATTACATACGGGAGACGACATTTTCCTATGTAACTGATAATGTATGACCTATGTTTTTTTAAACTTATTATTATTCTTTTCAACACATTACTAAATATTACTTTATTTACATTGCTTGATATCAGTATTTTAATTCTTGTGATGAGTTGGTGGATTGGGTTAAGATGACAGGACGGGAGCATGGTTGTGTTATCTCTGTCCAACGTTCAAGGAACAAAAGTGTTGAACTTGTATGCAATCGAGGTGGGGAACCAAAACTCAATGCAAGGGTGAGGCATACCTGGAGTATTAAAATGGGTTGTCCATTTAAACTTGTCGGGAGGTACAACGCGGCAGGTGATTGTTCGAAGCTAGAGGTTGTCAACGGGACGCACAACCACAATCCCGTTGTGTTTGAGGAGGGGCACCCGGCTCTAAGGAAACTGACCGACGAGGAAATTGATATGATTGCGACGTTACATAGGCAGGGTCTGAGGCCTACTAAACTAAGGCAACCATAAAGGAACGCTTTCCCTGTAATAAATGAATTACTAGGGACATATACAACGTCGTGAAGCTCATTGATGACCAAGATAAGATTGGTGACACCCCCATGCAGGTACTTTTTGTAAGAATATAATTATTTTGTAAAACTCTTTTTAATATATATTATTTTGAATATATATTATATGGTTTTATCATATATAAAATATATATATTCTGTAAGATTTAATAAGAATATTATTTATAATATTATATTATTATATTATTTTTATTATAATTCTGATATTTAATAAGAATATTTGTAATATTTAGTAATTTTTTTATTAAACCCAACGTAGGTACTTGAAAATTTCTTCAAACCCATGGGTTTACCTTTTACACATGGGAGAATCCTTCCACCAACAGGACGGAGAATGTTTTCTTCTGTCATGAGAAGTCGCATACCATGTGGCGTGCGTTCCCAGATTTGTTGTTGATTGACACGACGTACAACACCAACATGTACAAGTGGCCGTTTGTTCAGTTTGTTGGTGTGACGTCGACATCAAAGTCTTTTTGTATTGCGCACGCGGTTATCTTTAGGGAACAAAAGTGTAACTTCACATGGGCCCTGGAACGACTTAAAGACATGCTCGGCGATTGTAGGGAGCCGCGTGTGATCCTGACTGACAGAGACCAAGCCTTGATGAAATCCTGTGAAACAGTCTTTCCCGAAGCTAAAAAAAACCTTTGTAGGTGGCACATCACACATAACATAAAGAAAAAACATAAGAGTCTTTTTCAGACAGATATCTTTGAATCCTTCTCTTACTGATGGAAAGTAATGTATGAGTCGCCAACAAATCTATGTACGACTACAACTGCGGTCAAATGGAAGCAACGTTAGCTAGACACGGCAGATGTGGTAAGTCGTTGTTCCCTACATACACATGATTTTAGATTCTACTTGTACATTGCCTAAATTGTTTTTTTTTATTTGTTTGTAGAGGCTTGGTATTATATTCGCGACAACTAGGTAGATCCATACAAAGATAAGTTCGTGTCCTGCTGGATTGACGACCGACTAAACTTCGGCGAGCATACAACAAACAGAGTAGAGGGCCAGCACGCGAACTTGAAGAGATACCTTCCGGAGCTGAACAATTCGCTAGACTCTATTGCGGCGTTTGCTCTTGAAGTCATGAATTCCCAAATGGAATAAATCGGTGTGACCCTTGAAGACTCCCGTATTAGGATCAATAAGTACCATAAGTTGACTTTGTTTAATAAGCTACATAATAGGGTGTCAATTTTTTCTCTCGCTAAACTTGGCAAAGAGCTGACTTTGCTTGACACATTGCAAGATACGAGGGGTTCGTGCGACCACCGGTTAAAAACATCCTAGGGCTTGCCGTGTGCTTGTAAGCTTAACTGGTACACTATTAACAATACACATATTCAATTAAAAGACATAGACCCCTTTTGGATGAAGCTCGATTTCAGTCTGGCGTTTGTTCGATACGAAGAACCAGATTATGAAGCGGAACTGGAAGATGTGAAAAAACAAGTTCTAGGACTAAACAACTGAATGCAAAAAGAAGTCTACTCTCAAAGATAATGTTTGTTCTTCTTGGGAAATCAAACAAGGAGGAGTCTGTGAAACGAGAGGACCCTTGGGGGCGTCCAAATCTAAACCAACAAGCCAAAATAAAAACGAAACCCCTAGACAAAGCTCGTACTCCCCGTCCCAGTCATTTGATCCCCACAGACACAGCTCGTACTCCCCGTCCCCGTCAACTGATCCTTACAGACACAGCTCGTACTCCCCGTCCCCGTCATTTGATCCCTACAGACACACCTCGTATGCCACGTCCCTGTCATTTGATCCCCATAGACACACCTCGTACGCCCCGTCCCCTTCATTTGATCCCAACAGACAGAGCTCGTACGCCCCGTCCCAGTCATTTGAACCCCACAGACACAGCTCGTACGACCCGTCCCCGTCATTTGATCCTTACAGACACAACTCGTACGCCCCCTCCCTGTCACGGGAACCAACACCCGAAACCCCCACCCATTCGTTGTCGCGTTCCCAGTCTCAGTCTCAGCCCCGATTTAAGATACCTAAACCACCGAAACAATCATCTAAAAAGCAACAGACCGCAACCGACCTTGGTTTCCCATTACTGCGTAACCCAAAGCACGTCCAAGTCATAGAAAAGTATACGCACCTCATTCCCACCTGGGCATTCCCGTTCATTTCCGGAATAAGCGATGTAAAGCCAGATGGTAATTGCGGCTTCCGAGAAATCGCTCTCGGTTTAGGCATGCGTCAAAAAGACTGGAAAGACGTTAGAGCACGCATGAGGAATGAGATGGACACTAACCAATAGTGGTGGAGGCACAGGTTGAACTACGAGACAACCGGTAATTATGACACGGTTCGTGATTCGCTAGACTACTCGACGTCTGCTTTATTCCAGCAAAAGAGTCGCTGGTTTACGGTACCTGGGTACGGACACGTAGTGGCTCAAACGTATGAGTGTGTTTTAATCAATCTCCATCTGACTTCCAGTGAGAGTTACTTCCCTATGAGAATGAGTCCGGAACAACTATCTCAGATTCTAGTGATAGCTATCTAACTGTTAAAGATCATCATTGGCTCAACATACAATTAGAAGGGAATTTCCCCGTGCCGCTACCAGCACGTCAATGGGAAGGATACGCCAATGAGGCGGCACACGAATGGAAGTCTTTGTACGAAGATCGTATAAAAGAGTATCTGCGAACAAGGGAAACTTGGTGAGTGCAAACTAAAGAGCCATTTTATTTAGGATGATATATACGCTGTTTGAGAAACTATGAATAAAATGTTTGTATTATTATGAATAATTATTAATAAAATGTTTGTGTTATCAATAATTTTTTAATAAGATATAACATGATAAAATTTATATTTTTAAAATAATATATTTTTATAATAAGATATAACATGATAAAATATATTTTTGATAATGTATTTTTTTTTAAAAGTATTTTTAAAAAGTATAATATTTGTGTTATCAACAATTTTTTAATAAGAAATAACATGATAAATATATATTTTTAAAAATAATATATATTTTATAAAATAATATATTTTATAAAAAGAAATAATATAAAATATACAAGAAATATCTGCCTGCGGATCAGATCCGCCACATATCGACCGATCTGCTATGGATTCTACAGATCAGATCCGTAGCAGATCGGTCAATATGTGGCGGATCTAATCCATATTTGATTGTGTTAAATACCCACAGGTTATAACCATTCAACTCGCCAAAACCACAAAAAACGCTCAACCTCTCAACCTTTCAATCAAAACATCACCATATTATACCATCAAAACCACCACCACCACCGGAAAATAATGACGATGGAGTCCGAAAATAGCATTACATAGCCATAATAATTTCGTTCTGAAATAGTGGTGGCTGTGTAAATGCTATTTTGGAGTCCGTTATTATTACATAATAAAAGCCCAAATAAAACCATATGTTGGCGGAAAATAATGACGACGGAGTCCGAAAATAGCATCTACACAGCCAGAATAATTTCGTTCAGAAATAGTGGTGGCTGTGTAAAGGCTACTTTGGAGTCCGTTATTATTACAAAATATAAAATAGTAAATATAAATAATATATATAAAATAAATTTTAAAAATATATATTTATAAAATAAAATATATATTAAAAATAATAGTGGTGACTGTGTAGATGTTACTTTGAACTTATGTGCTACCAGTGCAGCTGCCGCGTGCTGGCGGAACACTTTAGTAGTCCCCCTTCTTATATCCAAACAGTGTCCTTTATTGGGGATAGTGGTGATTGTGGGGATCAGCACTGGTCAGCCACATAATAAAGTCCCGTATCAACCTTCATGGGGTTTCCAGTATCAAGAAAGATTGCACCGATGCGCCCACATGGGGTGCATTGAGCAATCTTGGGTTTTTTATGAATTCGGTGTCACCCCAAATTGTCGACTTGCTGATGTTAACCGATCAGTGACTCGATAATATCAGCAAGGGCCTCCACAGCTGGTGGAGGAGATATGCAGGCATAAATGTACCTGTATAGGGTACATTATTTAAAGTTATCTGGTGTATCCTGGCGGATTTGACATTCCGGTGACTGGAGTGCTGTGACCAACACAGCTACCGGGCATAACTATAACCCATTTTTTGTGAGGCAAACCTGTAGCCGTGACCGAGACAGATTTCGGTGACTTGCCAGTATGTGGAGAGCCGAGGCAAATATCTACTGTGTTGATGCTAATTTTGGAGTGCTTATCCAGAAACTGCTAATAAACCAGAAGATGATTAGGAATTAGTCGCTGTATAGAATTTGATGTAATATCCGGTGCTTTTTGATGTAATTATTCAATTTTGTAATTTATTATTGGTTTAATATCAAATTTGTGTTGATATTAGTATAAATCCGTTTATATATTATGAACATAATATTATTTTATATAAAATATATGTTGCGTCTTTGATTCTTAAATAAAAAAGAAAAAAAAATAAAAAAAAAACCTAATCTGTGGCACATCGGTCGATCAGTGGCAGATCGATGTTCACACAGATACTATCGCCGTCTGGTTACACATTCAAACATAACAAACACAAACCCTAACACATCGATTCCAGATCTGAACATCGTCTCCGTTTGATATAACCCTATTCCAGATCCGACCCGGCAACATCAAGGTAAGTAAAATACCTGTATTATACTCTAGTTTGATATAGGTTTTGATTTAGATTAAGGGTTAGGGTTTGAGGTTTGAAATCGGGTTTGGATTCGGATTTGAAAACTGGTTGGATTAAGGGTTTGATGTTAGATTTGGGTTTTAGGTTATCAAACTTTTTCTAAACGGGCTTGGATTCGGATTTGAAAACGGGTTTGGGTTATGGGTTTGAAAACGGGTTTCGGTTACGAGTTAGATTTGGGTTTGAGGTTAACAAACGGGTTTGATAATGAAACGGGTTAGATTTGGGTTTTAGGTTATCAAACATTTTCAAACGGGTTTGGATTCAGATTTGAAAACGAGTTTGGGTTACGGGTTTGAAAACTGGTTTGGGTTACGGGTTAGATTTTGGGGTTGAGGTTAACAAACGGGTTTGATAATGAAACGGATTAGATTTGGGTTTGAGGTTAACAAACGGGTTTGATAATGAAACGAATTAGATTTGGGTTTGAGGTTAACAAACAGGTTTTAAAACGGGTTTGTGATGTGCAAAACGGTCTATTAAAAAACCTAACCTAACTTAGACACTCTAGTTTTAAATTTATAAATATAGACTCTCCTAATGCTAGACCACTAGACAGGCAAGTGTACCTATCGACTATAGTTAGTCCGGATATCGAACCTTCAGGACACTAGCGACACCTAAACTGGACTTTGACTAATAACTTAAATATATTGATTTTATTAAATTTTGTCTTTTTTAATTATTAAATATAAAATAAATAGTACTTACTCTAAACTAGACACAGACAAATAGGAGTGATAACTACCTACGCAAGGAATCCTACTAGTAAGCTCGTAAACTCTCGGAATTGGATTTATGATTGGTACCGTATTCTAAAAATATGAAACTTAAGGAATAACTAAAGTATGCTAGGTCACCTCCCGGTCTCACCAACAATACCTAAGAAACCTAAATATCATGTAAGCTCAATGGTCTAATGGTTCGGATCACCTCCCGGTCTCATGATACCTAAATATGCTAAGGTACCCAATGACTAAATCACCTCCCGGTCTCTCTAATCACAAAACACCCTAAGGCGTAAAGGGGTATTCTTATTAAATTCGGTTATAATTCGGAACTGTAAGAATCTAGAGAAGTCTAGGGTAACTCACTCCCATGCAATCACTACCCAAACCCGCAAAAGACCAAAACAGACGACACTTAATTACCTCCTGGTCTCTCAAGTGACAGAATATAAGATATCTCTAAACTCTCAATTATCGTTCCTATGGAATACGTTAACTATATACCATAAACTAGTTGTAAACACACAGTAAACAACCTAATATGCATCCATACATGAAAGACATTCAAAAAGACGCATATGAAACAATAAATTGATTATAAATTAATACCAAATACGCATATGCATCACAATCAAATAAAATAAAAACTTTACCAAAACATGAACCAATCAATAATAATCCAAAACTGAAAATAAAACGAGTTTAAAAAGTATTCATCCAAACCCAGGCAGTCTAATAGTTTAGCAATCATAATCACGAATGAAACAAAGATAAAATATATATTACAGTTCATCGTAAAAAGAAATAAATTTGATTAGGCTAATAAATTTGATTGAGCTACTAGCCTGGTTAAATTAATTGACCTAGCTGCTTGCTTTTTACGCGTGAGACTTTGTTGACCAGCTAGGGAGCTTGACGTGCTTGGCTGCTTCTTTATTTTCTTTCTTGAAATTGCCGTGAGTCGACACTTTGACGTGTTAGGCTGCTTATATTAATCCTAGTTCTTTGTACAGTAGCAGCCTCCACAAGCCCTCCGTTTTGTTATTTTCCCATCTTAATTTATATAATGGCCTTTTCTTTCTCTCCAAAAATAATATGGACCTAGTAACAGCCCATCAGTTTAGGCTAAAACTAGTTTAGCGCACATGATCAATTTCATTAATCAGCCCAAAGTGCCTTTTTCTTTGTTATTGATTCTCTTTGCTAGATTCGAGCCCACTTTTAATCCAAGTTAAAACTCTCTGCACATAATAAAAGTATTATCAAATATTAGAATACCAAATTCATTTAAATCACACATTCATGATAAATGGCATACGATTTCTAACTTAACCGTATCCTTTTCTTTTACTATAACTATTATTGTAGCTCATAACACTTAAATTCTTTAACATTTACGAACAAGCAAGATAAATAAGTTTCTAGCACGAATGATACAATTATAAGATAAATAAATATTCTATAAATAGTATAAAAATGCATCGTGTTCACTCTCAAGTCTTTTGAAACCTTTAAAGTATAAATAAGAACCAACTGAGATTAATATTTAATAAAAACTAACTCAAAAACTCTCAAAGTTTAGGAAATATTTATATAAAAATATATATACTTTAGACCATATCAGTTTGATAATGAAACGGGTTAGATTTGGGTTTTAGGTTATCAAACTTTTTCAAACGGGTTTGGATTCGGATTTGAAAATGGGTTTGGGTTACGGGTTTGAAAACGGGTTTGGGTTACGGGTTAGATTTTGGTTTTGAGGTTAACAAACGGGTTTGATAATGAAACGAGTTAGATTTAGGTTTGAGGTTAACAAACGGGTTTTAAAACGGGTTTGATAATGAAACGAGTTAGATTTGGGTTTGAGGTTAACAAACGGGTTGGGTTACGGGTTTGATAATGAAACGGGATAGATTTGGGTTACGGGTTTGAAAACGGGTTTGATAATGAAACGGGATAGAAAACCGGTTATCCGTATTATATAATTATAATAAATAAAAATACACATTATATTTATATCTTAAACATAGATGGCGAATAGATATGTTCAAGGGGATGAGCATCTTGTTGGCTACGCGCATTTGGCGTTTGACCCGGAGTCCGATTTTCATATCCGGTTTACGCATCTTCCGAAAATGGTGCCGCAACCTACCTCGACCTTGTCTGAGGAGTTTATAAAAAGTGTTGGGGCCGAAGAGAGAATAATAAATATTTTTGGGAAGAACACATCGTGGGAGAGATTGTTTACCGCCCAGCAGCCAGCGTATGTGACATCTGCCCCGATCCGACCCGACCCAGGTACCCGTTTCTCTGACCCGATCTCTTTCTTTTATGATTTAATATTTATTTATACTTATACTTTATTTTTAATAATAATAATATATATTTCCTTCCCGCCTCTTTCTCTCTCTTTTTCTTTCCGCCGTCCCGTCCCTCTCCTTCTCTCTTTCCGCCTTCTTTTCCCTCTTGTCGCCGTCCCGCCCTTACGCCTTGTTTCCCTCTTTTTCTTCTAACTCTTTGCTTGTCCTTTGTTCCTTCCCGCCTAAGGTTGTCTGCGCAGCTCCACGCGCCAGACTCCCTTACAAGGAATCCTGCGTGAAGACCACCTGTTTCAGCGATTCGCGAGACGAACTCTTCTCGCAGCGCGCTTAGGATTTGTAATTCTTCTCGCAGCGCGCTAAGAACGGTAGTTCTTCCCGCGACGCGCTAAGGATTTGTAGTTCTTCTCGCAGCGCGCTAAGAATCGTAGTTCATCCCTCGACGCGCGAAGAATTATAGTTCTTCCCGCGGCGCGCTAGGAATTCTAGTTCCTCCCGCGGCGCGCTAAGAAATGTGATTCTTCCCGCGACGCGCTTAGAAATGTAGTTCTTTCCGCGACGCGTTAAGGTTGTTTCTGTCTGCCTTCGCGCTCGCGCTCTCTTGACCTTCTGTGTCTGCCTTTGCGCCTTAGCCTTCTCGCGCTAACCCTTTTAGTTTTCTTCTGTTGAATCTAGCCGTTTGCTTTTGTGTTGTCTTATCTTTTGTGCTGTTGACCTAATCTGCTTTATGTCTGAAAAGTTACTTTCGGCGCAGCATGCGCGCCAACCCCATTGGTTGGCAGATAAAGTGACTGATAATCTTTTGAGATCTGCTTTTGCCATGCTTGACCAGTACCTTTATCTGACCCGCCCATGCTTTTTACTGTTCCCTGACAGCTTTTCCTTTGCCCCCTGCAGCTGCCATATCTTTCTATATCTTTTGCTTTTGTTTTCTTATGCTTTTGATATCTTTTGCTTGATCCTGTTAAAGATCTTTTCCCCTTTTTCTGGATTTATGTCTCCTAGGGTTTCTCTATAAATAATAATCTTATTTTTTTCTTAACACTACACACACAAACACTTAATCTCTCTTATTCTCTCTTGCTCCTTGCTCTCTCTGCCGTCCTCCTCTCTGCCTCCGTCTTCCTCCCTGTTCTGTCCTGCTTTTCCGGTAATATATATATTATATATAATAATTTACTTATTAATTATGCTAACTTATAATCAAGACTTAAAAACAGATCGTTAAAACTATAATCTTTAATTATAGGTTAACTTGTGCTTGTTTAAAGTTGGTTCTTGCTTTATCTTACACCGCACCGTTTATCAAGTGAGTAATCTCGTACCTAATCCCGTTTTGCTTTTAATGTTTTGGGATGTTCATGTGTTCATACAAACTTAGAGTCTTAAACTTGTTTATGAGCTTTAGTCGCGCAGTATCCCATGTGTTGAGGACGTTTACTTGGCTGTTTATTTGTATGTGTGTATCATTAACCGCTTTGTTCGGCCTATTCCGAAGTTTTCATGGATCCATTAGATGAACACGGGAGACCTATCGTTTACGGTTTTCTTGTTTTACACTTGCACAGATGTTTTCTCGTTTTTGTGCTCAATTGGGAGCACGGATTGAACTATAAACTATGAGCTATGATCTATCTAGGCTTGATCACAATCTGATTGCACCCTTGTTAAACACCAGACATACACGTGTTGCTCGCAGATTTATTGTTATCTATGTATTGTATTAAACTTGATTTCTCACCAACACGCAAGTGTTTGACGTTTATTTTAACACATGTTCAGGTTTGCAGTAGCTGTTTTGGAGCTTGTGGACACATAGGACGTTTTTACTTTTGGACCTAGATTAAAATGTATCAAGACAAGTTATTGCTGTTCGAATATTTTGATTTATAATATATTGATTTATGTTGGTTTATTTATATCTTATGTATACGTTGCGCATGCGTGAATGAATATATTTATTAAATATTGACACCCAATAGTGTCACGAGTAATGAAACAATATGTGGCGCCCCGATGTATAATCCGCCTTTGGTCGGGGTGTTACAGATTGGTATCAGAGCTCGTTGACTTTAGGATAGGTGGTTAGACGTAACGGCCTAGAATACCTAAGAGTCCCTTCTTGCGCATGACAGAAATCTCATGTTTGCGCGCTTATTGTTAATTACTCGTTATTTATGAATATGCTCGCGCTTGCGCAGTATATGATTTTATGTTTTATTACGCGATATTTCGATTTTTGTTGAACTTCGATTTTTATTGATTTTTCTTACATATTCGTTTGTTGGATTTGAAAATCCGAAAAGTCATGGTGATACATGAATAGTTGATTTTCAATTTCCATTTACGATTATGTTCTGAGGTTGGAGACTTGAAAAGTCATGGTGATACATGAATTGTCAACCTCCAATACTCATTTTCTTGTATATTTTATATTGAAGATTGAAAAGTCATGGTGATACATGAATCGTCAATCTCCAATACTCGTTTGCTCGTATATTTTAAATTGGGAACTCGAAAAGTCATGGTGATACATGAATTGTCGATTCTTGATTCGAATTTGTTACCTTTATTAAGTCTGCATTTAGGGTCATTTATTTTACTTTAACTTTTGATAGTATCTAACTCCGTGAAACCAAGCTTTTCGAGGTTATACCTTGTGCTAAAACCAAGATATTAACTAAAATTAAAACTTTTATAGAATGCCTCCGCTATCTCGCCGATTTCAGAGAAGAGAAGCCTCGCGCATGCGTAGACAGCAACGTTCCCAGGAAATGGCCGCCGCGATAGCCCAAGCCTTGAGCCAAAACAATACCTCCAGTTATAACATTAAATCCTTCAACGCGGGTAACCCTCCGAAGTTCACAGGTCTTGAAGGAGCCACTGTGATGCTCCAATGGCTCGAGAAGATTGAAAACACTTTCCTCCACACCCAATGCCCCTCAGACAGACGAACCCTGTATGCTTCCAGTGTCCTGGAATCTAGAGCGCTTACATGGTGGAATGGAGTAGCTCATGCGCGTGGCGCAGAGGCTGCTTCTAACATGCCCTGGGAGGAATTCAAAGAAATTCTGACGCGAGAATTCTGCCCTCCCAACGAAGTTAAGCGCTTGGAGGAAGAATTTTGGAATCTTAAGCAATACAGCGGTGAAGCGCGCGAGTACGCGACGCGCTTCCATGAACTAAGCCTGCTTGTCCCTCACCTTGTTACCCCTTCCCGTCGAGCCATAGAGAAATTCCTTGGGGGTCTCCCCATGGAAATTCAAGATTCTGTATGGGCCAGAAACCCAGTAACCCTCTCTGACGCCATCGAGTTGGCCGCTGTGCTCAGCGACAACCATGTCAGAGCAGGAACCCTGTTCCTGCGGGGAGCTGAGAAGACCAAACCCACCAAAACTGTCTCTGAACCCGCAGCAACCAAACCAGAACCCTCAAACCATAACCAGAAACGTAGGCGCAGACAAGCCTATGCGCTTACCAGCCCACCCATAGTCCAGCAACCCGCATACCAACCTCCAGTTTATGCGCCTAACCCTCTGTCAGCCTACCCAACACCTCCTGTAGTCCACAACTATGCCTTAACCAATCCCGCACTCCCTGCCCCGCCTCCTAAGAAACCTTACACAGGAAACCAACCCTTTTGCCCAACCTGTAGACTTCACCACCCAACTCAGACCCCGTGTCGACAATGTAACCGATGTGGCCGCGTTGGTCACTCAACCGAATACTGTAGAGTCCCTCCCGCCAACCCAATTGCGCCAACACCACCAGTCTACCCGCAGAATCCACAACCAACCTACCAAAACCCACGACCCAGGTCGTGCTATAACTGCGGTGATCCCAGTCATTTCCGGAACGCGTGCCCGAGACTACAAGTGCAAATCACACAAGCGAATCCGGTGAACCAGATTTCAAACCAAGTGACGCGTGGACGAGCTTTTAACATAACCGCGCACCAAGCGCAAGCGAATAATGACGTAGTTAATGGTACATTTTTGCTTAACGGATTTTATGCTTCTGTACTTTTTGATACTGGCGCCGATCGAAGTTTTATCTCTCGCGCCTTCGAGCAGAAGCTTGCGCGACCGCGCGATAACTTAAAAGAAGATTTTTCAGTTGAATTGGCTAATGGCGAAACTGTTTTAATTAACTCTGTGATTAAAAATTGCACGCTTAACCTTAACGAAAACGATTTCCTGATCGACCTCATCCCCATGCCTCTTGGAAGCTTTGATGTTATTATTGGTATGGACTGGCTCTCGCATAATCGCGCCGAAGTTATTTGCGCCAAAAAGATGATTCGCATACCTCGAGAAAATGGTGATCTTCATATCTACGGCGAAAAACCCTCCCGCGGTCTTAAACTTATGTCTTGCGCCGAAGCCCGAAGACTCATGCGGAAGAAGTGTATTGCATTTCTAGCCCATGTGGTCAAACCTGCTGATGAAAAGAAGAAGCTTCGCGATATCCCTGTCGTGCGTGATTTCCCTGAAGTTTTTCCTGATGATCTTCCTGGTATCCCTCCCGCTCGTGAAGTCGAGTTCCGTATTTACCTTGTCCCTCGTGCTTCCCCCGTAGCTAAATCTCCTTACCGTCTTGCGCCCGCTGAGATGCAAGAATTGGCAAGTCAACTTCAAGAGTTGACCGCTAAAGGATTCATTCGCCCTAGCTCTTCGCCCTGGGGTGCTCCGGTGTTGTTCGTTAAAAAGAAAGATGGATCGTTTCGCATGTGTATTGATTACCGCGAGTTGAACAAACTCACCATTAAAAACCGGTATCCCTTACCGCGTATTGACGACCTCTTTGATCAACTCCAAGGTGCCTCCTGTTTCTCGAAGATTGATCTCCGCTCTGGCTATCACCAGTTGCGCATCCGCGATGAAGATGTTCCGAAGACTGCTTTTCGAACTCGTTATGGCCATTTTGAATTCTTGGTCATGTCCTTCGGTTTAACCAACGCACCCGCCGTTTTCATGGATCTAATGAATCGGGTGTGTAGGCCTTTCTTGGATAAATTCGTGATCGTGTTTATCGATGATGTTCTGGTGTATTCTAAGACCAAGGCCGAGCATGAGCAACATCTCCGATTGGTATTGCAAAAGCTTAGAGCTGAGCAACTCTATGCTAAGCTTTCCAAGTGCGAATTCTGGTCTGATGAAGTACAGTTTCTTGGTCATGTTGTGAACAAGATGGGTATTCATGTCGACCCATCCAAAATTGAAGCAATCAAGAACTGGATTACGCCATCCTCTCCTTCTGAGATCCGTTCCTTTCTGGGCTTAGCTGGTTACTACCGGCGATTCATTTCGAACTTCTCGAAGATCGCTTTGCCTTTAACAGCTCTAACGCACAAAGGTAAACCGTATATTTGGGGCTCGAAGCAAGAAGAAGCCTTTCTAACGCTCAAGCGTTTGTTGTGTGAAGCTCCTGTTCTTGCGCTACCTGAGGGTAATGATGATTTTGTCGTGTACTGCGATGCCTCCAACCAAGGTCTCGGTTGTGTTCTTATGCAACGAGGCAAGGTTATCGCTTACGCATCAAGGCAACTCAAGGTTCATGAAAAGAATTATACAACTCACGACCTCGAACTTGGTGCAGTTGTTTTTGCCTTGAAGATCTGGAGACACTACCTTTATGGTACTAAGTGTATCCTTTACACTGACCATAAAAGCCTTCAGCATATCTTTGATCAGAAGAAACTTAACATGAGGCAACGCCGATGGAACGAACTCATCAGCGATTACGATTGTGAGATCCGGTATCATCCTGGTAAGGCTAATGTGGTAGCCGATGCGCTCAGCCGAAAACCCTGCCAGCTTAACTGTATCTTGCCGCGCACCCAGCTTCACTTCGCGCCGATTCAAAGCACCCTTGAATCGCGCATTCGTGACGCGCAGCGCGCATCCATCAGTAATGGTAACCTTCGCGCCGAGTTAGCGTGTGGCGCGGAAGCGCATTTTGTCCCTAATCTGGGTGGAATTCTCTGCTATCTTAATCGCATCTGGATTCCCTTTGATGAGAATCTTCGCGCTGATATCCTGAGTGAAGCGCATAAATCTCGGTATTCTATTCATCCTGGCGCTGATAAGATGTACAAGGATTTGCGCATTACTTATTGGTGGCCCGGCATGAAGAAGGATATTGCTGTGTTCGTAGCTAGATGCCTGACTTGTTCTAAAGTAAAAGCTGAACACCAACGCCCATCTGGTTTGCTCGAACAACCAGAAATTCCTGCGTGGAAATGGGAATGTGTAGCGATGGACTTTATTACCAAGTTACCTTTGACAGCAAGCAAACATGATAGCATTTGGGTAATAGTGGATCGTTTGACTAAGTCTGCTCACTTCCTGCCCATTCGTGAAAACTACCGTGTTGAGCAACTCGTGCAGCTTTATGTCAAGGAAATTGTCTGCCGCCATGGTACTCCTTTGAGCATCATATCCGATCGCGATGGCCGTTTTATATCTCGCTTTTGGAAATCTCTCCAATCTGCGCTAGGAACTCGCTTGGACATGAGTACGGCGTATCATCCTCAGACTGACGGTCAGTCTGAGCGAACTATTCAAACTCTTGAGGATATGCTCCGATCTTGTGTTCTTGATTTTGGAGGTAATTGGGATTCACACCTACCTTTGATCGAGTTCTCTTATAATAACAGCTATCATTCCAGTATTGGTATGGCCCCATTTGAAGCACTTTACGGTCGTAAGTGCCGCTCCCCGATTTGTTGGAGCGAAGTGGGTGAAACTCAAATCACAGGACCCGAACTTGTTCAAGAGACAACCGATAAAATCGCCAAGATCCGTGATCATCTGCTGACTGCCAGAAGCCGACAGAAGAGTTACGCAGATCGTAGACGGAAGCCTCTCGAATTTCAAGTTGGTGATCTTGTTCTCCTCAAAGTGTCGCCCTGGAAGGGTGTTGTCCGCTTTGGGAAGAAAGGTAAGCTTGCTCCTCGTTATGTTGGTCCATTCAAGATTCTCGCGCGTGTAGGAAAAGTTACCTACAGACTAGACCTGCCGCCCGCGCTCAGTAATGTGCATCCAACGTTCCATGTATCCAATCTCAAGAAGTGTTTAGCTGACGAGAACCTTCACATTCCACTTGATGAAGTTCAAGTTGATGAAACTATGCATTTCGTTGAGAAGCCTGTTGAGATTATGGATCGCGAGGTAAAGCAAACCAAGCGCAGTCGTATCCCTATCGTGAAAGTTCGCTGGGAGTCCAAGCGCGGAGCCGAGTTTACATGGGAAAGGGAAGATCAAATGAAGATCAAGTACCCGCACCTGTTCTCTGCGCAACCTACTTCGAGATAAATTTCGGGACGAAATTTCTTAAAGTAGGGGAGACTGTGACATCTGCCCCGATCCGACCCGACCCAGGTACCCGTTTCTCTGACCCGATCTCTTTCTTTTATGATTTAATATTTATTTATACTTATACTTTATTTTTAATAATAATAATATATATTTCTTTCCCGCCTCTTTCTCTCTCTTTTTCTTTCCGCCGTCCCGTCCCTCTCCTTCTCTCTTTCCGCCTTCTTTTCCCTCTTGTCGCCGTCCCGCCCTTACGCCTTGTTTCCCTCTTTTTCTTCTAACTCTTTGCTTGTCCTTTGTTCCTTCCCGCCTAAGGTTGTCTGCGCAGCTCCACGCGCCAGACTCCCTTACAAGGAATCCTGCGTGAAGACCACCTGTTTCAGCGATTCGCGAGACGAACTCTTCTCGCAGCGCGCTTAGGATTTGTAATTCTTCTCGCAGCGCGCTAAGAACGGTAGTTCTTCCCGCGACGCGCTAAGGATTTGTAGTTCTTCTCGCAGCGCGCTAAGAATCGTAGTTCATCCCTCGACGCGCGAAGAATTATAGTTCTTCCCGCGGCGCGCTAGGAATTCTAGTTCCTCCCGCGGCGCGCTAAGAAATGTGATTCTTCCCGCGACGCGCTTAGAAATGTAGTTCTTTCCGCGACGCGTTAAGGTTGTTTCTGTCTGCCTTCGCGCTCGCGCTCTCTTGACCTTCTGTGTCTGCCTTTGCGCCTTAGCCTTCTCGCGCTAACCCTTTTAGTTTTCTTCTGTTGAATCTAGCCGTTTGCTTTTGTGTTGTCTTATCTTTTGTGCTGTTGACCTAATCTGCTTTATGTCTGAAAAGTTACTTTCGGCGCAGCATGCGCGCCAACCCCATTGGTTGGCAGATAAAGTGACTGATAATCTTTTGAGATCTGCTTTTGCCATGCTTGACCAGTACCTTTATCTGACCCGCCCATGCTTTTTACTGTTCCCTGACAGCTTTTCCTTTGCCCCCTGCAGCTGCCATATCTTTCTATATCTTTTGCTTTTGTTTTCTTATGCTTTTGATATCTTTTGCTTGATCCTGTTAAAGATCTTTTCCCCTTTTTCTGGATTTATGTCTCCTAGGGTTTCTCTATAAATAATAATCTTATTTTTTTCTTAACACTACACACACAAACACTTAATCTCTCTTATTCTCTCTTGCTCCTTGCTCTCTCTGCCGTCCTCCTCTCTGCCTCCGTCTTCCTCCCTGTTCTGTCCTGCTTTTCCGGTAATATATATATTATATATAATAATTTACTTATTAATTATGCTAACTTATAATCAAGACTTAAAAACAGATCGTTAAAACTATAATCTTTAATTATAGGTTAACTTGTGCTTGTTTAAAGTTGGTTCTTGCTTTATCTTACACCGCACCGTTTATCAAGTGAGTAATCTCGTACCTAATCCCGTTTTGCTTTTAATGTTTTGGGATGTTCATGTGTTCATACAAACTTAGAGTCTTAAACTTGTTTATGAGCTTTAGTCGCGCAGTATCCCATGTGTTGAGGACGTTTACTTGGCTGTTTATTTGTATGTGTGTATCATTAACCGCTTTGTTCGGCCTATTCCGAAGTTTTCATGGATCCATTAGATGAACACGGGAGACCTATCGTTTACGGTTTTCTTGTTTTACACTTGCACAGATGTTTTCTCGTTTTTGTGCTCAATTGGGAGCACGGATTGAACTATAAACTATGAGCTATGATCTATCTAGGCTTGATCACAATCTGATTGCACCCTTGTTAAACACCAGACATACACGTGTTGCGCGCAGATTTATTGTTATCTATGTATTGTATTAAACTTGATTTCTCACCAACACGCAAGTGTTTGACGTTTATTTTAACACATGTTCAGGTTTGCAGTAGCTGTTTTGGAGCTTGTGGACACATAGGACGTTTTTACTTTTGGACCTAGATTAAAATGTATCAAGACAAGTTATTGCTGTTCGAATATTTTGATTTATAATATATTGATTTATGTTGGTTTATTTATATCTTATGTATACGTTGCGCATGCGTGAATGAATATATTTATTAAATATTGACACCCAATAGTGTCACGAGTAATGAAACAATATGTGGCGCCCCGATGTATAATCCGCCTTTGGTCGGGGTGTTACAGCGTACCGGGCGCTCACGCTAGAGTTTTACTCTATGTTCCTTTTCAGCTATTTTTTTTTCTTTTCAATTAACTTATAAAGTAGATTTAACAAACGTGTAAGTATTGTTTCAGGCCACGCCCGGATGGAGAGCCGCAGGTCGAGATGATGCTTGATGGTGCGGATACCCGTCTGGCAGAGGTTCAGTTCCGTGTGTTCGGGGAGGAGCGTTATCTATCGATGGAGGAGTTTGCTTTGGCGCTCGGCTTTTACACAGTTCAGGATTTAATAGACCCTGTTTACACGGAGAGCATACACGATACCCCAGATGACGTGTTGAGACGTTTTTGGACGGCTATTAGCGATGAACCTTGGCCTACCGACGGCGAAGAATACGCCCCAGACTGCCGAGCCTCATGCATCAGGGACCCGTTGCACAGGTTTGTATATGTATATGTATAATATATTATAATATAATATAATATAATAATATTTTATTGTATTTTGTACAGGTACCTACACAGGCTTATCGCTTAGACCGTACAGGGTCGTCACCAGAGGGCAGATCACTGCAACCTCCGTGACCTGTTTTTTTTTTGCGATGCCTGCTTACGGGGAGACACTGCAACCTAGCTCTCGCTTTCGGCGACTATTTCGCCATTTACTGGCACAGGCAGGGCCGCGTGTCGTTGGTCGGTGGCATGTTCGTTACGTGGATTGCGATTTCTTTGGGCTACGGGGACCTACTGGATGACCTACCCATTCAGTCGTCGATTCTGCTGCGAGAGCTGGACCGTTCACGGGCACAGGGCATGCGCATCGTCCGGAACATTAACGGCCGGTATCACCTGGTCACTGATCTGCATGCTCCCCCGTACGTTGATGTCCCTCTTGTTGAGCCTCCGCCAATCAAGGAGCCGGAGGTGCATATTCAGGGCGTCGAGGTTGACAATGTTGACGGTAATGAGGGCGAGGAGGACGGTGGTACGTTCTATTTTATCGTTAATTTTTTCTGTATCCTCGTCTAATTAACGTTAATTTATCGTGTTCATAACAGCCACTGCATCAGCACCCGCAACACGTTCCGCGTACATATCGCGCCGTGCGTTTGGATGCGGCCACTGACTCCCGGCTACGGAGACTAGAGCGTGACGTGTCACAGCTCCGTACTCAGATGACCTGGATGGTTGGGTATATGTCTGCCCAACAACATGTAGCCCAGTACACAGCACCAGCGCCACGTTTCGACGAGGAGAGGAGCGATGACGACGCGGGTGGTGCTGCATTTTAGATTTGTTTTTTGTATGCTGTTACTTTTTCCCGAACTCGTTTGGGTTTTTTTTTGAACTCGTAATGTATTAATTATTAATATTATTATATAAATCTGGTTATGCGTTATGCTTATTTTGTTCGTTTTCAATTTTAAAATTGTTGTTTCGTTATTACTTTAAAACCGATCAAAAATTGGTTACACCCGACATCAAATAAAGAAAACAAACATAATTCGTTATGTACTAATTATTATTATATAAATCTCGTTTCTTTTATTTTGTTCGTTTTTAATTTTAAAATTGTTGTTTCGTTGTCACCTTCCAAAATTGAACAAAAAATGGTTACACCCGACTAACAAAAAAACAAAACAAACAAAAGAAAATAAATAAAAGAAAAAACAACAAAAAGACAAAAACATAATAAAATAAAATAAAAACAGTAAAATAACAAAAAACACATTTTTCCAAAACACCCAAGCAATCCACCACATATCGAATGATGTGTGACGGATTGAGTGGGTATTTTGGAAACACCATATGGTGTATGTAAAAAACCCCTTTGTAAAACATAATCAAAGATCTACTATTGGCTTTTCAAGTAGACAATGATGGATATAACAAATGTACGTAAAAAATATATTATTCTCATGTACATATGTCAGGAGCATGTATGTGTTTTCGTTATAATTTAACACTAAAATAAAATATGATAAAATAAATTCAACAAAACATTTGATAATAGAAAACCTTGAAATATACTTACTTAATTACCAGCAAATGTCCCCAGTTCACAGACAAAATACATACACAAAATTGCAATATACAAAACCAACTCACTATAATACACTCCCATCCGCATCAATTTACCAAACTAGCCCTTGTTTCCTACAAAATTAACCTTCATACCAAACTTGACAAAATATACAATAATATTTAATAATTTAATTTAATATTCATAAGTCAACGAGAAAATCGTCGATATTAAAATCGTCGAACTCCTCCGGCAAACTAAACGGCAGGTCCATATCAAACACAAACGGGTCCACGTCAGAAAAGTTCAAACAGTCAAACGACGTTAACTCGCCGTCATCACGGAGGACAGACGTCGGCGACATAACGTTTACACTACGCTGCTACTCGTTTGACTTTGACTGTCCACAGTAACCGTTTTCTCCGGTTCGGATCACGGATCTCCGCCGCCCCCCGCCCCCACGGCCGCCGTAGAACGCCTCTAAACTTCTTCACCGTGGATTTGGTACCGAAATCAATCACCGACACGTGCTTCTTCACTCGCTTCACCGGCCGGAGGAGTCCGTATCCGTAGCGTAGGGATCCGTCACCGTGATCCGTACGATCCGCTTCTTAGTCACCGGAGACCGGGCGAGAGGTGATTTAGTGGTCGTTACCACGTGCTCGGAGAACTTGACCGCCGATCGTACGGTGGTGTCCGTACGACCTCTCTTCATTTTCCGTTGATGGGTTTTGGCGGGAAGTTTAGGTTTTCCCTCCAACTGGGAGATGGGAAGAATGAATGAAGTGTGACTTGGGGGAGTTAAAGGAGAATATAAAGGAGGAGGAGGAGGAGGAGATGAGAGGTGTGAATGTATCCTCACACCGACTCCAGTAGCATCCAGCCACATACTTCCACACACTCACAATAAGTTTATTTTGGTCCCTACATTTATTATTTTTGTTTATTTCACTCCCACTTAAATATAATTCATTTAACCAAATATCATGACGTGAGTGAGGTTTTTAATTAGACTGTCTGTTGTTGTTGAAGTTTGGCTCCGAATTCATCTAATAATATTGTGACATACGATGTTGACTGGACACTCGTTGAAGCCGTCTGAGCCTGTTGTGCTCCAGGCGAGCAGTGGCTTCAGCGAATTATCTGATTTATTTATTTATTTATTTTTTCTTCTAATTTTGCAAAGTGATAAAACTGATAATACATTAGCATAAAAATAATAATAATAATAGTCTGCTACAAGATCATCGGGATGTTTAACCCACAAATGCTCGACCAACTCATGAATAAGGTTTCCGTGGACCTCGTGATTCTTGAGATATAAGACGTTTTGGAGTTTTTCATCATCGGTGATTGTTGATTCGGGTCGTAAGACGTCACCCTGGTAGTTTTGACAAATAGTCATACCTTGGTCCTCAAGAGCCATGTTATGTAGTAGTATACAAGTGTGGACGACATCCATTATTTTCTCCCTTGACCAACACCGTAGTGGCCTCGAAATCAAATGAATTTTTGTCTTTGTAACTCCAAACGCCCTTTCAATATCTTTATATGCCGATTCTTACTTCTTCTTAAAGTACTTCCGTTTGTCTTCAACCGGAGATGCATAAGCTTGAACAAGCATTGACCATTCGTTGTAAATCCCATCAACCAGGTAGTATTCATGCTTGAATTGAACCTCGTTCACATAAAACGATTGAGTTGGTTCAATCCTGTCACTAATGTCATTGAATATCGGTGACTGTTCGAAAACATTTATGTCGTTACTTTACCCGGCAACACCAAAAAACGCATGCCAGAACCAAAGATCATGGGAGGCCGCCGCCTCAAGTATAATACTAGGGCCGGGGTGATCACCCCAGTGGAATTGTCCTCGCCATGCCGTAGGACACATATCCCATGCAACATGCGTACATTCGATGCTACCAAGCTTTCCGGGGAAATCATATTTTTCACCGTGCACATCGTATATGCGTTGGTCATACAAAGTTGGTTTGCGCAAATATCTCCGTGAGCAAATCAATACGATCCCAATGTATAAACATTGTGAAGTAAAACCTCAGACAATGTATAAAATATAACTTAACGAAACATATATGTATATATGTATACCTTGGCAGAAAAAATGAAGCGAGTCTCTCGAAAATTTTCATACATTTCTAGGTATTCATCCATTGCGTCTGACGGAATTCCATACGCTAGTTGACGAATAGCAGCTGTACATTTTGGGATGGTCGTTGTGACATTCCTCAATTTCGGGTTATCTTGTATTTTCTTTTATTATGAAAACCGACCCGTTTTGTATCCCGAACCTTTAAATAATATAAAAATGATGAATTTTACGTTAAATATTTGGTTTATGGTTGTTGGATCTCAAAAACATATTTTACAACCCTTAAAATGCCTCTAAAACGCTCAAAACAAACTTCAGGGACTAAAACTGCCAGAGTTAAAAATCAAAATTTTCCCTCAGCGACTTTAGCGCCGCGCTAAGGAGCCATGCAGCAACCAGATTCGTTTTTTTTGTTGATATTATCACTTGTTGACCCTTTAAATCGATGAGGAAGCTTGGAAATCTCTAAAGCAATTCAATGGATAACTCTAACACCTTATCCTTCATAAACCAAAGCCACATCACTCATTTTAACCTATTCATACGCTCCAAACACTCTCAACAAAGTTCTAAGCTTCAATCTTCAAGTTCTTTCGTGTTTGACTTTTAAGAGTCAAACAAGAACCATTCTTTGTTTCTAACTAACTCCATATAATTAAAGATTGTTATTACAACATATATATAATATATACCCCTTTTTTCCTTCGGCTTTCTCTCCCCCGGTCATGTTCGGTTGAGGTGAAATGCTTATAAGGCAAGGCTACATGGAGGATTATTGTAATCCTTGTTAAACACTTTAATTTATGCTTTAATTTTGTTTAAGCTTGTTAATATTGTTTAGTTCTTAAATATTTTAGTTTCCAAATCATTTTAATAGTTCAATGGTATTTGTGTATGTGGTTACCATCTTCGGTTTCATCCCGAGTCAAGAATCGAACCAAAACAGAACTTTTGTTTAAATACTTTATTTTTAACATGTTGTATGTAAGGCTTGAGTATTATCATTTCTAAGTTTATTCTAATGAGTTCCATAGTATTGGGTATGTGGTAACCATCCTCGGTCTTATTCCGAGTCAAGGACCGAACCAAGACCGAACTCTCATTTAAATGCTTTATATATTTAAAATGATTTAATAATATGTTACATGTAAGATTTGTGTATTATAATTTCTAAAGTTACTTGATGAATTCCATGGTATTGGGTATGTGGAAACTATCCTTGGTTTCATTCCGAGTCAAGGACCGAACTGAAACCGAACTCTCGTTTAACTCGTTATTTAATTGTTTTAAAACAAGTTGTATGAAAGATTTAAGTGTTTAAGTATTTTATTTACACATTTGTATTTGTTACTTTTGTATGGATTTGTTGGACCCAAACTTGGTCATATATCAAGTCTTGGACCAACTAAACCAAACAAACCGAACCTCATAATTTCTTTGAGATCTTTTACAAACTAAATATAGATGTTTTCTTAAAGTACTAGGTATGTCGGATCCAACTTGATCTTATAACAAGCTTGGATCGATAAACCCGAACACTCGCTTAACGATGATGTTTAGAGTTTCTCCTTTAATAGAACTTCTAACATTAGTTAAGTATTTGTTTTAAATAATTTATCTCATGATATTTATCACTTTGGAATGTCGGGTTCGAACTTGACTGTTTATCAAGACCCGAACCGAGTAACCGAACACTCTTTAAAATCCTGTTTTGGTATATCTAACAAGGGGTCGTGCACTATTGCATTAAACCAATCCCCCTCCCCCATATTTACTTAACAAAGATCAAGCAAAACTATTGAGTAGAATACCGAGACTCGATTTCGAGCAAACTTACTTTTCAAAAACCGTTACTTCAAGTTCTTAAATATTAACGTTTTAAACCTCAAACTTTGATTAATTATTTAAGTTGCCATTTTATTTTACTTTAAAGTCTTTCAAGGCCATCTTCTAAACTGAAACCTTTTTAACCTAGATCTCACTTGTTGAACTTATTATCCCGGGTTATCACAAACAACCCTTCAAGTTATTCATTTCATGTGAGTACCTTTTCATCCCCCGTTTTCCATCTTACTTTTTGGGGGTGGCATTGCATACTTATTCAAATTCAAATGATTTGTACTTGTGTCACAAACCACAAACACTTTAGTATATGTTACTTAAATAAATGCTCGATTTGGTGGTATATGCTTTACATGATTACATGCTATATGTTTATTGCTTTAGGCGGGTTGCCTATATGAAACTATTAAGTATGATCATACACTCCCCTAACCACTTTAGCTTAATTGCTAGTAGCATAGGGAAACTATTATCCAAGTATATTTGGTTGTTACCATATAGAAAGGTGTCTCAAGCTATTTACTATTTGCATATCTAAATTGTTGCTATTATTTATTGTTCCATATACGAGTTTGTGGATTTCATTCTATATTTATAATACTCAAAATCTATGAAAATTGCTCACCAACGTTCGTGTTGACAAAGTTTATTTTATGCAATGTTACTTGTTTGATAATTTCTTGAACGAAGATAGCTTGTTTTGAGACTACTAAGTAATTAGACGAATAAACTAATTAGTTGATTAAATATTGTTTTGTACGAACAAGATGTGTTGTTTATTGATTTATGAAATTAATTAGTTGATTAAATATTGTCACTTAATAGTGTCATAGTGTTCTTGAGCAATCCGTTGCACCCCGGCATGTTCCGCCGCCTTTGGTCGGATTGTGACAGATTGGTATCAGAGCCATAACTATAGGATAGGTGGTTATACGTAAAGACCTAGTGTAGTTTATGCTTTAGGGTCCTTATATGTGTTGTCTATACGTGTTTACCATACTCGATTGTTCATTACACTTATTCATTTATATACTTATTTATTTCATCAAATCGTAAATATACACCTACACACACTCTCATAATAATCTAAGGTATCCTTACCTTACCACAAAAAGATTAGTTTTTATTGTGTTTTATGGATCACGAGCTTAACTTGGATCCCGTTGTTTATAATCTCCTTTAAGATTGTCTCATATGAGACGACTACTTTTAGTTGTCGAATGCAAGGGTTCTGGTTGTCTCCTTATATTTTGATGTTAAGACATAAAAGCCACGGTGATATGTGGACTAGTGTTTTAACATCTCGTTGTATCTCAAATTTTATTGGTTGTTATTATCGTGATTTGAGTGGCAAACATGAAAGACGTTGTGATACGTGCATATGTTCGACTCCACATTTTATCTTATTTTACTCAAGATTTATCATCGGGACGTCAAGTCATGTAAGGCCCCGTTACCGGTAGCCCTACTTTCGTGTTGGATTTACTTATAAACACAGTTCTAATATCAGAGTTAATTAAAACATTCGCGGAATATAAAAGCTTTCATAAAACATTTCATAACAAAACACATCTTGTCTTAAAACAACATCTTGTCTTTCAAAATAAACAAAACGTTAAACTTAAACGTCTTGAGTCTTCCGATGCCAGCCTCTTATTCAGTGCCACGTGTCTCCTCAAGCGAGCTGCCTCATCCTACTCACCTGCGTGCATACTAAAAGTCAGCTACGCTGAGTGAGTTCTAGTTAATCATACATTATACAATACACACAAACTTATATTCCTTCATTCATACTTTCATACTTTCATACTTTCATACTTTCTTTTGTATTAACTTGCTTTCATATATTACGTTATAAAGAGCATTACGCCCTACATTCCTTGAGTATTATTAGGGCTCGGTACCCTCCTTCTTCGAGTATTATTAGGGCTCGGTACCCTCCTTCCTCGAGTATTATTAGGGCTCGGTACCCTCTTTCCTCGAATTTTAGTAGGGTTTGGTTCCCTAGTTCTCGAATATTAGTAGGGTTCGATTCCCTCTTCGTTACCATACAACCATACATCATACCTCGAGTATTATTAGGGCCCGGTACCCTCTTCATAACCATACAACCATACAACCATCCTTTCCTTCTTTTATTAACTTTATCACATTCATACACATAAGCATACATATCATACTTACCTTATACATAGCGTTACAACCTGACAGTACGTGCAATATCCGAAGATCGTTCACGTACCATCAAGCAATCATTCATACATTTCACATTATTCACATAAGGCATACACTTATCTCTTAGGATAAGCGTATTAACAAACATATTGAGTATGCACACAGCCCCGAAAACATAACACATAAATGGGGCTAGAAACTCACCTGAATCCTGTTACGCTCTCCGTTAATTGTTATTCCCTTCTTGAGCTGTGCACGGCTAACTGTATAATATTAACACGTATCAATTAACTACTACTACTCACATTGTATTTCTATCTTTATATAACCCACAACGAACGGGGGTCCGGGGGCAGCGCCCCTGGCAGCGGGGTCTAGGGGCGGTAGCCCCTAGTAGGGTCCAAGGGGCAGAGCCCCTGGCTGGGGTCGAGCTGCCAGGTCAGCTTGGAAAAATTTTATTTCCATTAACTGTCTTAACACATTTTTCATTAGGTTTTTAATTTAATTTCTAATTTGCTAATCCCAGCGAACTTATCATTAAGCGAACTTAACAATAAGCGAACTTAACATTAGGCGAACTTAAGCATAGGCGAAGTTAGTGATCGGCGAAGTTAACCCTAGGCGAACATATGCCGGGCTAAGTTATCATGGGCGAACTTATCACCAGGCGAAGTTATCAGTTAGGCGAACTTGGCCTTAGGCGAAGTTATCAGTTAGGCGAACTTGCTTGCAGGCGAAGTTCGCTTGTAGGCGAAGTTGTGCAGCAGCCGCCGCTGTTCATCCTTAATCCCCAAAATCATCATCGTTTTACCGAGAAATCCATGGGTATGGTATTTGACTAACCCGCGATCATTCCTATGGTTGTTTTTGGATAAGGTTTGACCCGAAAACACGTAAAGTTTGGACCTTTAAGTTCAAAAACGTTCAATACAAGATTTACGGTTTATCCTATACGAACCGTATCTGTTTATGGGTTCATTGGATTCGTCCTAGCATCAAGTTCGTTACTTTACGTTTCGTTTAGACCCGATCTATTATAGTTTCAAGTTTCATGGCTAACCGTCTATTAAAATATGAACTTTAAGATCGAAATCATACCTTTATGTTTTCGTTTTGTTCTCGGTTAGCTAGCTTATGAACTTTGGATCTTGTATAAATCTTGAATCACGTTTTCTTGCTCAGATTTCACCTCTCTCTCGCTCGGCCGCGTATGGTGTGTGTGTGTTTGGAGTGTGTAGAGATTAAGATGGAATGAAATGAGGTTTAGGGTTTTATGGTGGTTTAGGAGGATATTTATATTCCCCAAGGCCCATGGACCTAAAGCCCATTACCCTTTAATCCATATTATTTATTCCCAATCCATGATCTTTTATTTATTTAGCATAAATTAATTATTAACACTCGATAACTAAACGCAACTTTCTTTATTTAATACTAGAATCATTTTAGGATGTTACAAGTCATGGTGATTCATGCACGACTTTTCTGCCTTTTAAATATGAAGAATTATTTACAAGTTTCAAGGATTTAAATAAATTTTCCTTCTATTTATCCTCAATCACAAAATTCTCATTTATATAATTTTATTTTTCCGTTATGATTAATTCTCATATGTTTTGATTTCACATAGTAAAATTATTTTTTTTCATTTTGATTTCATACCACTATTTTCATTACAAGATTTCGTCTATTGTGACTTTTCTTCAATTTAATTTAATATATTTCGAATTACCCCTAATGACTTTCAATATGCCATCTTTGTTCATTAAGACTTTTTATAAACAAAATTTTTATCATATGAATTTCATCGTGTTAAAGATTTTATGATAAGTTTTACTTTGATTTTTCAAGTAAACTCCCATTATATAAATTTTAAATTGTCTCTAAAGTCCTCATGAAAGATTTCATAAAAATTTTAATTTTATAACAATCCCGTTATTTTGAACTATCATTTCACAATATTGATTATTTAAATTTCTCATGACATTTTAATTACACCATATTATATAATACACATGGTAGAATTTTCATTACCCAAATTTATTCTCATAAAAACTTTCATTATGAAATTTTTTTTTGGTTCATTATAAGTTTTAACAAATAAAATTTGCATTATACGATTCAACTCGTTTTAAATTTCTTATGATAGTTTTGCTTTGACTTTTCAAGAAATTCATAAATTTATAGCTTGTAAATATCTTGAAATCCTCATGCGAAACCTCATAGAAATTATATTTTAAGGACAAAAATCATTTACTTCAAATTTTCGATTCACAATGCCGGTCATTTTAACTTACCATGATATTTTTACTTACACGATATTAAATAACGAACATGGTAAAAAAATCTTCATTACACGAATTTTTATTCCCAAAACAACTTTCATCATTCATATTGATACCTTATAATAAATTTCGACGTTCAATTCACTTATTTTAATTTCCTCATAAGCAAAATTTTATTTTGATCATTATAAAAATTTATTTTGCTTCCTCATGACAATAGACTTTTTTTTCAATAAACTTCAAAAATACAATCCTTATTATCTTAGTTTCCCATGATGTTTTCCGCTTTTTAAATTTAAGCATTTCAAGAACGATTTACGCTACGCGGGTTGGTTTATTTCAAATTTTCTCGTAAATTATTTTACAACTTAAGCCCTACCAGACGTATCGTAACCACCCTCGTTTTAGTGGAAAATTTTTAGAAAAGAAATTGTTGTGATTCACAAACTTGAATCTCAATATTTTTATAAAAACTTTACGTTTCAAACATTTGTAGGAACCTCTTAAATAACTTTTTCTAACTATTATATCAACCTTTTCACGAACGTGAATTTGCTAAAACGTGAACAATCAGTGGTGGTGGTTCACGAAAGTTCCGTTTTCGTGCAAAATTTTAACTTGTGATTTTATTAGTAAAGGTTTCACGAATATTTCAACCATTATTTATAAATTATGATATTTTCCATTTAAAACTTATTATTGGTCAAAATTTCTTTAAACGTAACCGCAAGTTTCTAAACACCCGTAATCAATCTCAAACTATCACCTCAAACAACCCCATCCTTCCACTTCAAAGGTTTCCCACACAATCAAATATTTCCCAAAAAAAAAAAAACGAAACCTAACATACCAAAGTTATGCCCTCATCAACTCAAACCTCATGCAAATCCAAGATGTACAAAACCACCCAACAAAAAGGCCTTAAATACCGACGATTCTACCCTAGGAAAACCTATCAAACCCATTATCCGAATACTTCGAAAACACCGAAAAACATACCAACTAATACCTTTAACACATACAAACCAAAATTTATAAACCTATAGCTCAATCTTTCAACACATGCTATGTCAAATCACCAACCATGTCGTCACACCACTACCATCCAACCTTAGAGTTCGATATCAAATAATAACCCAAACACTCCTAGCAAAATACATGCATAAACCGAATCTCAACCCAAACTAGGCAAGGTCGACTTATCCAACTTATCAACTTAACCCGAACTCAAATAAGCAAACCTCATCCCAATAGCCTAACCACTACTCACACAAGTTATCTAAGCCTAACCCACTCAAACAACCTAAACTCAACAAACCCCATCAATCCAACTCAAGAAAACCCAACTACACAAGACACCCGAAACACACTCACTCTTCACCAAATTTCTAAACCATTCACCATTCGAAACCAAAATCCTCTCCATACACACGCAAGCTACATTTCTCCCTTAAATGTTTTATATACATACAAATAGTGTATTTATAACGATATCATATGCTCAAATATTCATTTTTTTAATTATAAACTATTTCAGGAATAACGATTTACGTATTATGCTCATATTTTATAAATCATCTTTGTAGAATATAATATTGTCATGACAACTAAATTCTATTATGAGGATTTGTTTTCAAAGATTATTAAACAATTATATACGTGTTTTCAAGATTATAAATATTGTCACCTAAGGTGATAATCCCATAATAACTTTATAAATACGAGGTTTCATTTTGAATGTTGAATTCGATATTTATTCAATAACAAATTACAACTTTCATTATTTTGCATAAACTCAATGATCATGGCTTTTACAAATCCTTTTTAGGACACATTCATAAATGCTTCATACACTAGATATTGTAACATAAATTTTGTTCAATAACGGTTGATGTGAATTAATACTTCTTATTATAGCAAGCATCTTTTCTTTCATGATTTATTATAATCACAACAGTTTACGTATGCAAAATTCCTTTAACAATTTAACTTACAAGATTTTCGTTTGATAGAAATTTAGATGTTTCTCTAACTACGCGTTACCGCGATGCTTTGTTATTATATACATTATTTTGTAAACGATAGAACGACTTTACTTGAGATTTCATTTTCGATTTTATTTTTATATTTTCAAAAGAGTATATGATACGCGATTTACATATTTCGTCATTACTCCGAGTCTCAATGTTATTACGATTTTCTTTTCAATTGATGAGATGTTTCGAGGGTAATTTTATGCACATGAGACTTCATTTTGTGTTTTGATTATTCATGACCGAATCCAAATTATTCAATAACAATTTGTGTACTACTTTCAAAACCTCATTTTCGCTAAAAATTTCGTTTGCATTTTAAACGATATTTTCATGACTATGTTGTTCATGTTTGAGTATTATGATTTTCAAGAAAAACACAATTCTATGTATTTTTCCACATCATTTCATTTACTCAATCAACGGCCTATGTGTGGATGTCCGCAAGTTTTGGTGCTATTGAAAACCATTACTATAATCATGATTTTGTAAATGGTTTCACAATAGAAGTCGTGTTCACATTTTATTACATTTCTTCAATGATTTTGCCAAGTTAACCAATATTTTTATTGTGATTTTGTGTTTGATACATGCTTACGTCACCCCATAGAACTCACCTCATTCTCATGTTATCACATTTCACGCAATCATACTCATAAATGATTATTTAACCTCAAGTTTGTACTCATCAAATTCTCATTTTCACGTGTTTTGATTTATCATGCCTCATTTAGTACCTCAATGTTAGACCTCCATATTCCTTTTGATAACTTCCGACTTCGATTCACACCTTACTATAGCTTACAGGATCATCTATAGTTAATTAATCGGATAATTAAGATTTGCAAAATTCTCCTTAAAAAAACGTCTATTGAAAACCACACAATGAAATGAACCATGGGGACCAAACGACGACCTAGATAATTATGGGTGCAAACTTAATTATCGAAATCCTCGTATGGAAGCCATAGTAAGTGCATTTGTGTGTAATAACTCATAACCAAACATGATTTCGAACAACGATATGAATGTGATTTAATAAGGACATCGTGGATACGCCGCTGGTACATCCTATATATAAGTGTCCTTAGTATGTTCACATTTATGGCGTTTTTCGGGTCATTTAAGGATTGATGTTATTCTTTTTACTTATAAACTTCTAGTACATTTTCTTCTTTTCAAACGAAACCGATGGCAGTATTCTTCTTTTTCGTTAGCTTATTTTAATTTCGAGACGAAATTTCCAAAAAGTTGGGGATACTGTGACGTTCGTCAATTTCGGGTCATCTTGTATTTTCTTTTATAAGGAAAACCGACCCGTTTTGTATCCCGAACCTTTAAATAATATAAAAATGATGAATTTTATGTTACATATTTGTTTTATGGTTGTCAGATCTCAAAACATCTTTTACAACCCTTAAAATGCCTCTAAAACGCTCAAAATGAACTTCAGGGACTAAAACTGCCAAAGTTAAAAATCATATTTTTCCCTCCGCGACCTTAGCTCCGCGCTAAGGTCAAGGGCAGAGACCTTAGCTCCGCGCTAAGGAGCCCTGCAGCAACCAAATTCGTTTTTTTGTTGATATTATCACTTGTTGACCCTTTAAACCAATAAGAAAGCTTGGAAATCTCTAAAGTAACTCAATGGATAACTCTAACACCTTATCCTTCATAAAACAAAGTCACACCTCTCATTCCAACCTACTCATACACTCCAAACACTCTCAACAAAGTTCTAAGCTTCAACCTTCAAGTTCTTTCTTGTTTGACTTCTAAGAGTCAAACAAGAACCATTCTTTGTTTCTAACTAACTCCATATAATTAAAGATTGTTATTACAACATATATATAATATTTACCCCTTGTTTCCTTCGGATTTCACTCCTCCGATTATGGTCGGTTGAGGTGAAATGCTTATAAGGCAAGGCTACATGGAGGATTATTGCAATCCTTGTTAAACACTTTAATTTATGCTTTAATTTTGTTTAAGCTTGTTAATATTGTTTAGTTCTTAATTATTTTAGTTTCCAAATCATTTTAATAGTTCAATGGTATTTAGGTATGTGGTTACAATCTTCGGTTTCATCCCGAGTCAAGAACCGAACCAAAACCGAACTTTTGTTTAAATACTTTATTTTTAACATGTTGAATGTAAGGCTTGAGTATTATCATTTCTAAGTTTATTCTAATGAGTTCCATGGTATTGGGTATGTGGTAACCATCCCCGGTCTTATTCCTAGTCAAGGACCGAACCAAGACTGATGTGTTGTAAAACACACTTGGTTTCCACACCTTTTATCATCTTTTTAATTGCTTAATTATCTAATAAAGAATGATTTTGGTTTGTTTTAACATAATCTTACAAAGTTTATTATCTTTCATAGGTTGCGGATTTTAAAGAGAAAATGACCGGGTTTTAGAAGACGAAAAATGCCTTTATGATCAGCTTTTTAAGACCAAACTCCATGCCCCACCCAAGCCCACTAGGGGAAATCCTTACATACTTGTTATTTATAAAATATCAAAGGAGAAAAAAACCCTAACCCCCCTTTATCAATCCCGAAATCAGCAGCCAGCTAGAAAAAAAGAACCCTAAAAGACCCCATTCAAGAGGATAAATTCGTTTTTTGCAATTCTTGAGCCAAGGGAAGAAGAAGTAAGCTAAAGACGACTCGTGAAAGCAGCTAGTGTCGTTTCTCATCATTAATCTCAGCCCCAAACAAGTGTATAACATCCATAAACTTTGTGTTCTTGTTAGTGTTTATAACTCTTGTGATTTTGATCTTTAAAGTTAAATTGTTTGACAATTGAGTTAGGTTTGAGTTGTTATTGATTATCATTGATTGTTGAATGATTTTAATTATGTTTATGGTGATTAATATGATGTTTACATTGAGTTATAGCTGCTGTCCAAAATTTATAAGTAGCTAAACTTTGTTAGTTCTACATAGGTTTGATGATTATTGTTAGGTTTTAGCAAGTTAATTGGATTGTTTGATCAATATGACATGAATTAATATTGAAAGTTTGGTTTAATGATGAATTAGGTTGTGTTTAGTGGCTGTGATTTTATTGGTTTTATCTCATAATCTCATACTTTGATTAATTGAATTAGTTTTGATTGATAGTTGTATGTTCAATTCTTTACTTTGTGTTTAGAGTTTGATTGCGGTAGGATCAACCGTAGGGTGTTATTGGGATTGTTAATTTATTGAATTCAGCGGGTAAACACATTCTTAGAGACCAAGAGGTGATAGGAAGTAAAGTCTTCTCATTGCTTTTACTTGTTAGGATTTGGATTGCACGAGAGCGGGTTCGGTTCTTGTCGGGTTTGGGCTTGTGAGCGATTAGTTGGTCTAATTTGAGTTAAACCAAATTGTTCCTCTATCCTTGGTTGCATAGTATTCGTTTCCATTAGGGTCGTGTGTCGGTGAGACCGAGAGGAGAGTCGACATTAGAACACCTTAGCATTCATTTCCCGGTTTGTTTTTTAAAATCAATTAAGTATAAGTTAGGGTTTGTTAGTGAAACCGAGAGGTGATATAGCTTTCTTGAGCTAACCTTAGTTGTGTCATCCTTAGATACAGATGTCGTGAGATCATTAAATCCAGTAGCTTGTTAGACCGTCAATATGATTCTTACCTAGGTAGACGTTTTCTCCATTGTTAGTTAAGCTTCTAAGTTTCATCAAGTGTTTTGTCAAGTTAATTTAAGTTAAGTTATTTAATTTAGTTAAAGCAATTTAAGTCAAGTAGTTTAATTATCAAAAATCAATTTAAAAAATATTATTCTTAGGAAGGTCTTGTCTAGGGTTTAGTGATCAAAGGCGTTTTCACGTGTCCTTGTGTTCGATACTCGGACTTCTTAGGTCTATACTACTTGTGATAGTTAAACTTGCCGGTTGTGTGTGGATTCATTAGGAGTTTAGTTTTAAAATTTAAAGCTTAGTTGTGAGTTCCATAGAAAGAGCATTCGTTAGACACACATCAAAGACCGAACTCTCGTTTAAATGCTTTATATATTTAAAATGATTTAATAATATGTTACATGTAAGATTTGTGTATTATAATTTCTAAAGTTACTTGATGAATTCCATGGTATTGGGTATGTGGCAACCATCCTTGGTTTCATTCCGAGTCAAGGACCGAACCGAAACCGAACTCTCATTTAACTCGTTATTTAATTGTTTTAAAACATGTTGTATGAAATATTTAAGTGTTTAAGTTCTTTTATTTACACTTTTGTATTTGTTACTTTTGTATGGATTTGTTGGACCCAAACTTGGTCATATATCAAGTCTTGGACCAACTAAACCAAACAAACCGAACCTCATAATTTCTTTGAGATCTTTTACAAACTAAATATAGATGTTTTCTTAAAGTACTTGGTATGTCGGATCCAACTTGATCTTATAACATGCTTGGACTAATAAAACCGAACACTCGCTTAGCGATGATGTTTAGAGTTTCTCCTTTAATAGAACTTCTAACATTAGTTAAGTCTTTGTTTTAAATCATTTATCTCATGATACTTATCACTTTGGAATGTCGGGTTCAGACTTGACTATTTATCAAGACCCGAACCGACTAACCGAACACTCGTTAAAATCCTGTTTTGGTATATCTAACAAGGGGTCGTGCACTATTGCATTAAAACAATCCCCCTCCCCCATATTTACTTAACAAAGGTCAAGTAAAACTAATGAGTAGAATACCGAGACGTGATTTCGAGCAAACTTACTTTTCAAAAACCGTTACTTCAAGTTCTTAAATATTAACGTTTTAAACCTCAAACTTTAATTAATTATTTAAGTTGCCATATTATTTTACTTTAAAGTCTTTCAATACCATCTTCTAAACCGAAACTCTTTTAACCTAAACCTCACTCGTTGAACTTATTATCCCGGGTTATCACAAACAACCCTTCAAGTTATTTATTTCATGTGAGTACTTTTTCATCCCTCGTTTTCCATCTTATGTTTTGGGGGTGGCATTGCATACTTATTCAGATTCAAATGATTTGTACTTGTGTCACAAACCACAAACACTTTAGTATATGTTACTTGAATAAATGCTCGATTTGGTGTTATATACTTTACATGATTTTATGCTATATGTTATTGCTTTAAGCGTATTGGCCTCTATGAAACTATTAAGTATGATCATACGCTCCCCTAACTACTTTAGCTTAATTGCTAGTAGCATAGGGCAACTATTTTCCGAGTATATTTGGTTTTTACCATATAAAAAGGTGTCTTAGACTATTTACTATTTGCATATCTAAATTGTTGCTATTATTTATTGTTCCATATACGAGTTTGTGGATTTCATTCTATATTTATAATACTCACAATCTATGAAAATTGCTCACCAATATTCGTGTTGACAAAGTTTATTTTATGCAATGTTACAGGTTTGATAATTGCTTGAACGAAGATAGCTTGTTTTGAGACCATTAAGTAATTAGTCGAAGAAACATTATATATTTGTTTACTTGTATTCAATTTGTTTTGTACGAACAAGATGTGTTGTTATTGATTTATGAAATTAATTAGTTGATTAAATATTGTCACTTAATAGTGTCATAGTGTTCTTGAGAAATCCGTTGCACCCCGGCATGTTCCGGCGCCTTTGGTAGGGGTGTGACAATCGTGCAACTCGGTCTACGTCTTGTATCTTCTCTTTGTTGAAAAAAATGATACCGTTCCGACAAATCATTTGATAAACGCATGAATAGTTGTCTACTCATTTGAAAACAACGCCTAAAATGTTCTTCATCATAAGCGGGATCGGGGCTAAAATAGTGACGTACCAAAGTTTTATTAGCGCCACTTGATCATGAGGAAGAGGTGGTTGTATTGTAAGCCTTTGTCGTCCTTGAAACCGTTCTGCCAACAGGTTAACTGTTATTCTCTCGGCTTTAAAAATAAGGTCGTCTTCCTCCGAAGAGTCGGACAAAGAAAATGAATTCCATTGCATTTTTTGTTTGTAATTGGGTGTATTGGAGAGAATGAGTAGAACGGATGGTTATTTTTTTGTAGGTATTTTAGTGTATGATGGGTGGTATTTACATAGTTAATTATAGAAAAAAATATAATAAAATAAAAAGGAAAATCCTAAAGGTCAAAGTGCAATTCCCAAAACATTCCATGCCCAACGTTCACTTTAGCCCAAGCCACTGGGTTGGCGGTGGCTGGCTCGCGGCGCCACGCACAACACCCCATTGTGGTGTTCGCGAGTGTGGTGGCTCGCGGCTTCACTTGCGCCAGCGCTGGCTTGTCCACAACGGATGACTTTATGACAAAAATCGCCGCTTATGCTTTTGTGTCTTTTAAACTTCTCATTGTCTGTTTTATTTTTGATTTTTTTTTACTTTAAGTAATTGCTGGTTGTTAGCCTAAACTTTGTGTGTGTAATCACTTTTGAAAGTTAAGGGGTGTTGAACACCGCCCTCGATAGGTGTTATGCGGTAAGGACGTAGGCTGAGGAGGTGGGTGTTTGGTGTGGTGGCTAACGTGGATGAGGTTGATGCCTTCAACGTTAACCAACAACTTTTAGTTCTATAGTAGTGACTTTTTTAATGTGTTTATATGTGAACTAATTTAATTTTAAAAATTAAAGAGGACAAACAATATTTTTTCTCTTATCTTCTTTTCTTTTCCTTTTTTTATTATCAGATGAATGCTAGGGTAAAGTAGTAAACACTAATTTTTTTCTGTCTTTTTTTATTTTGATTTGATAAATGCTAGGGTAAAGTAGTAAATAATACATAATTAAAAGACAAAATAGCAAAAGACGTCATTTATGTTTGAACGTTTTTTTAATAGACGTCCTTTAGCAAAAGAAATAGCGGAAAACATACACTATGTTTCCAATCCCTATCACTTTATGTCATTTGAAATTAACCCCGATAACTTTTCTTGTTAAATCCAGTTATGTGCAAGGCACGTGAGGGTAGTTTTGTAATATATTATATTTATTTAATAATTAAAACTATAATAAAAAGAATATATTTTAACAAAAAAATAATAAACTCTCTCTCTCTCTCTCATCCTATCTTCCTTCTCCTCTCCCTATAATATCCACCACCACCCGGAGCTACCACTGGCAACACCATCACAGTCGCCGCATCATACCACCACTACCCTAATTTTCTCCACAAATCACACACAACCGACCACCTCATCTTCTTCCCCAAATACAAGAAGTTTGATTAGGGTTTTCAGGGTATAGAATTGAGGAGAGGGTGATGCGTATTTTGAAATCCTAGATCCCTAAAATTGGGGTTATTGCAAGCTACGCCTCCACCTACAACCACTGTCGGCTCCGCCTCCCTCTGCAACCTCAGCAACATCCGCGTCCCCCAACAACCACAGTCGGCTTCGCCTCAACCTACAACCACGGCATCACAACTAGAAGACAACTAACTATCATTGATTCAAAATAGGGTTTCAGTTGTGGTGGAGTTTGGTTTGTTCTAACATAGATCCAGGGTTTTAATTTTGGTATAGTTAGGCTTCGATGATAGGGTGTAGGGGAGAAGAGGGGAATGGGTTGGTGATGGACGTGTCAGTTTCTGCCTTTCAGGTGGTGGTGTTGGAGGTTATAAGATTCGATGGCGGTTTCAGGAATAAAAGGACAATAGTTAGAATGATGGAGGTGACGATGGTGGCTGACCATGGTGGTGGGATGCAGTTAGTGCGGCGTGTTATTAGGGGCGGTCGGTGGTGAGATGTAGTGGGTGCGGTGGTGCACTGGAGGAGTTAAGAATGAGAGTGGGGGATGAAGATTAAGGATAAAAAGAGTTTTATGTTAGTTTATTCAAAGACCAAAATTCTAAGCTAATTATAGAAATAACCCTCAAAAGAAAAAAAAAGACAAAGTTTCCCTCAAATGAGGTGCACATGATTGGATTTAACAAGAAAAGTTAACGAGGTTAGTGCCGAAGAATGTAACGTGATAGGGATTTGAAACATTACGTATGTTTTCTACCATTTCTTTTGCTAAAGGACGTCTAGTGAAAAAACGTTTAAACATAAATGACGTCTTTTGTTATTCTGTCTATTTAGAATGCTGGATTACGTTTAAGAATGAAGGTTAGTTAGAAATGAAAAAATTATATGTATGTAGGAAGAAGTGTAAGGCCCCGTTCCCGGTAGCCCTACTTTGGACGTTGGATTTACTCATAAACACAGTTCTACAAATCAGAGTTAAATAAACTTTCGTGGAAATATTAACTTCGATCATTCGTTACAAAACATTTAATATTTTCTTTAAAACCATAACATAAATCGTCCTATTAAAACATAATTTCTCCCATCTTCAGACACCAGTCGTTCAAGCCATGCCATGTGCCATCCTCATGCTAGCTTGTTAAACCTATTTACCTGCGTGCATACTAAAAGTCAGCTACGCTGAGTGAGTTCTAGTTAATCAGGTGACATCCAATATGTACACATATCATACATACATACATATCTTAACCTTGTATAAATATCCATAAGAGGAACGTCACATAATATCTATTAAAAGAATCATGGCTAATGCCCATGCTACATATTTTCCATAGAAGGACACTCTGTATAAATTCTTCATAGAAAGACACTCTATATACTACCATAGAAGGAACATCCTATATATTTCCATAGAAGGAACATCCTATATATTTCCATAGAAGGAACACTATGCTTTCCATTAAAGGAATAATATGCTTTCCATTAAAGGAACACTCTATATATTATCCGTAGAGGGAACTCTATACATAATTTATTATTTAATATCCATATAAGGAGACAATCACTATTCTTGGCAATACATGCAATATCCGAAGATCGTTCCGTATCGACAAACAATCATCCTTACATTACATATAATATTCAAATATTTATTTATAACCTGGCAGTACGTGCAATATCCGAAGATCGTTCACGTACTATCTATAAAACATACACACATCATTCGTGCATCATATATAGCAATCGTATCTTTAAAGTACCACCTGGCGGTACATGCAATATCTGAAGATCGTTCACGCACCGTCAAGCGTTCATCATACATGAATCATACAAGGCATACACTTACCACTTAAGGTAAGTGTATTAACTATCACATCGAGTATGCACACATCCCCGAAAACATAACAAGGAATAGGGCTAGAAACTCACCTGAACTCGGTTAACTGATGTGCACGAAGTGGTATATAAAAATTTAACAAATAATGACCAAGCACAACGAGTAATAAAAACCTAGAATACCCTAAACCAAACCACTAGCAATGCAAGTGAACCTATCGGGTGTAGAATAGCTATGGGAAGACCGGGAATATCGAACCCTAGAGACATTATTTAATTAACAAGACTAGTTCTAAAAGCTAATTTAAAGTAATAGTTAAGAAAATATATATTTTTGGATTTTTATCTATTTAATTTTAAAAACTAATAATTAATTAAACTAGTTACTTAATTAAATTAAAGTAAACTAGAAAATAAATTACCGAATAAAAACTTTAGTATATTCAAATATGAGAAAGTGTTACCTAGGCAAGGAATCCGAATTGCGACGACTCGGGCTTTTATCGGTTACGGGAAAATGTTATGGGAACCGGGAATCTAAAGATATGAAAATCTAGGAAACTTAATGGATCCTTAATCACTCTCAATGTGTCACCAAAAAAAGAAATCTTAGAGATCATGTAAAAACACCGGCCTATTAGTTCACCTGTCAGTTCACCAATTATGATTAATTACCCTATAAAACAGCTAACCCGTCGGTTTCACTATCTCAATGCACCAAAGTACACGGGGTGGTTTTGAACAGTTTATAGGACACGGGTAAACAGTGAAATCAAGGCAAAATAGGCAAACCTCCTGTCAGATAATTTAACCTAAATCCCTAACAAGGCAGACAAACCCGACAACTTATCACCTGTTGGATATTTAAGCTAGTAAGAATATAAACTTCTAACAATATGCCAAAAATCAGTTTCTATGGTAAATGAGCTCAATAAACCATAAACAAGTTGCAAACACACAGTAAACAACCCTAACATGCAACCTATAATCAAATGACATTCAATAAAGTAACATGTGAAACATTAATTTAGACACAAATTAAAAATAAATACGCATGAGACACATCCAATAAAGCTAATCAAAACTTTTAATTAATCAAAATCCCATAAACAAAACCCGAAAACCGACTAGTCCAAAACAGTCAACAAAACATCATCACAAGCCTAGATAACTAAAAGGTTTAGCCAATAATCATGTTCAAAACAATAAAATATATAAGTTCAATAATGGAGTTCATAATAAAATCAAACCAAAAGAACCGCCTTTAGATGAGTAGATGTGAAACCCGGACGCTCTCTAATTGATGAACACTTGATTGCTTCCCTTCCATTTTTTTTTCTTGCTCCAACAAACAATAACATAAACAAAAAATAATGATAATAATGTTGTGTTCATACCCTCTTGTGCGGCTGTAGGTTGTCTCAATAAAAGGGATCCTTTTTATGTGTTGAAGCCGACAAAACAAATACCCCTTGTGGGCTTGTTTATTCCCCACCACAACATCTGATTGGGCTACACTCTTGTCCTCATGGCCCAATACAATTACGAATTTAACATACTGAAACATGTGTTCTCATATTTATTCTTTATGAAACTTTTTTTCTTTTTATCCATAAAAATGGGTTTCGTAGCATGAGAACCAGATTTGGTGTGTATAATAATGTATTCATGTGAACTTGATTTGTATCTTCACGTGGCCTACATCACCCATAACATATAAACTCAAATTAATAGATTTGAATATGGATCTTTTATATATTTTATGAAGCATATCACAAAAATTTATTCAATTATGTTAACTTCAAATAAAAAATCAATTTGTATAAAACTTGTTTTAAGTGAGCTCATCTTAAATCTAGTAAAAGTGTTCCATTTTAGCTCCTTTAGTCATGAAAAATTAACAATCCAAATATGAGTCAATTAGGAGTAATAATAAACAAAAGCTAACAAAAAACTATCAATGGTGTAGGAGATATCTATATAATTTATATATAGTTTGGACCACATCAAATATCCCCATACGGAAACAATTTTCGTCCTCGAAAAATATATAATTCAATGGAATCATAATTCAAAATCGATCTTTAAAACATATAGGTTATCTTTTAAGCATAGATAAACGCAAAAACCGCGATTGCCGATATTGTTGTCCACTTAAACCCAGCCACCAGCCTCTCAAACCCCCAATCGCATTAAGCATTTTAAAGTTCAAAAGCTACGGCTACACCTACCCTATCTCAGACAAAGAGAGCTAGAAATACTAGAGTCAAAACAGACTGGTTTGACAAATCACCATAAGCCAAGGACTCGTTGATGGTACTAATTAGATGCACTCGGTGAAATTTGATGGATGAATGGTCATGTGGAGGCCGTACGAGCTATTCTTAAATATTATTGGACTTTGTCCTATAAATTCCCTAAAAAAAATATTTATTGACTAAGAACCTTCGAGCCCCAATAGTGTATCCTCAGAGTCACTATCCCCTTGGTAACACGTACACTCTAAGTCCCGTCTAATATGTGAATCTTTGGCCTCTTTTACTAACTTTGAGAATGCTTCTTTGGCATTTTACAATACATAACTTTCTCACTTCATTTGCTTTTTTGGACCAACTTTTGGAAATAAACTTTCAAATCATACTCTTTTTTTCTTTTTCTTTTTTTTTTCTATTTTTTTTTCTTTTTTTATATCACCCTAAATATATAACTATTTTCTAAGCTCGTAAAAAGATGGACATGTGGTGGTGTACTGATTTGAGTGCATCTAAGTCTTACCATCTCAAAGTTTTTAGATTATGGTAATCCTCTCTAAGCATCGAAATTCGGTTTCACCGTTTTTCAAATTATTAGATATATAAAAACTGCTAAAGAGGACTATCAAAGCTAGTTGGGCCTACCGACACATCCCAAATTAAGTGCGCTATCTGTTATTTAATCTCATATACAATAATAGTTTTAAAAGATCAACCTTAAACAATAATATCATTTTCCATTATACGCAAAATAAATTTACGGGACATTTTTTTAGTTTTTCAATTTTTTTAGTTTTAAAAGTTTTTTTATATAACTTTTTTTTCGTTTTTTTTATTTATCAATTTTTTTTTTGAATTTTTTTTATATAAAAATCTAAAAACGTCAGTTTCCCATCCCCACACTTAAATTTTGCATTGTCCTCAATGGAAGACAGGAAAAGGACAAAAATAAAGCAGAAATAAAATAAAATAAAAACAAAGAACAAAGAAAATGGAACAGACTCCCCTGGTAATATGGCAATGATTTGCGTATGTCATGTTCCAATAAAGCGACCGTATAACATTTCATTCGCGGCCGCAGCTTTTGGGTACCCTCTACAATCAAATAAGCTCAGAACGCCCCCGTCCAAATGGAGATTGAGTACGAACGAAAGTATCCAAACCTGCAAAACAAGTCTCAAAGCACCCAAAGCAGACATCAAACAGACTCTAAAAACTTAAAACTGACTCAAAATAGAAAAATAAAAGAAAGCAAATAAAAATTATACAAACTCTACACTCGGGTATTTCCCGAGGTCTATCCCTATTAAGCAATCAAAGTAGGGATGTCGAGGAAAAATACATCTTCCTCAACTGAATCAGCCAGCCCACCGATATAATGTTTTAACTTATGGCCGTTAACCTTCCACGATCTCCCCTCATGATCAACTAACTCAACTGCACCGTGCGGGAATGTCGCCTTCACCGTATACGGACCAACCCATCTCGATCTAAGCTTACCTGAAAATAACTTCAGACGGGAATTATAAACCAACACCCGATCCCCACACTTGAACTCTTTCACTTTCCTCAACTTTCGATTGTGCAACGCCTTCGTACGCTCCTTATAACTCCATGATCTCGCATACGCCTTATCTCTCAGCTCCTCTACCTCATGAATTTGGAGATACCGATTTTTCGCAGCTTGGGTCAGGTCAAGATTAACGGCTCTCAACGCCAAATATGCTCTATGCTCTAACTCAACCGGCAGATGACATGCTTTCCCGTAAACCATCCTAAAGGGTATGGTCCCAATAGGCATTTTAAACACTGTGCGGAAAGCCCAAAGTGCATCATCCAACTTTTGGTTCTTGCCGACAGTTTTCTCCAGAATTTGCTTCACTCCTCGGTTTGCATTCTCCACTTGCCCGCTCGTCTATGGATGATAACCGGTGGACAATCGATGGGTGACCCCATATCGTGCCAACACCTTCTCCATCTGTGCATTACAAAAATGTGTGCCCCTATCACTGATCAAGGCCTTGGGAGTACCAAACCGACTGAACAACCTCTTCAAGAATCCCACTACAACTCGGGCGTCGTTAGTGGGCAAGGCCTGAGCCTCAACCCACTTAGAAATGTAGTCGATAGCCACGAGAATGTATCGATTACCTCGAGAAGAAGGGAACGGACCCATGAAATCAATGCCCCAAACGTCGAAAACCTCACAAACCTGAATGGGGTTTTGGGGCATCTCATTGCGAGATGAGATGTTACCAGTGCGTTGACATGCGTCACACTGTCTGACAAACTCGTGTGAGTCTTTGAAAATCGATGGCCAATAAAATCCGGAATCTAGAACTTTCCTAACGGTGGAAGACGAACCATGGTGTCCTCCGGTTAAACCCTCGTGACAGTGCCTAAGATTTTCACGGCCCTCTTCCCTACTCATACACCTCCTCAACACTCGATCGGCGCCTACACGAAACAAATACGGCGCATCCCATATGTAGTGGTTGGCGTCTGCAAAAAACTTCCTCCTCTGCTGATAACTCATGCCTTTGACCACTACTCATTCGGCCAGATAATTCGCAATATCGGAGAACCATGGCAGACCCTCCTCTTCAGCACTCACGTACAAAACTGGCTCTCTCTCAAACCTCACTCTCACCATCATCAACGACTCGTGGGGAAACCTATCCCCGATGGCATCCTCTCTAATCTCCTCTCTCTTCGGATCCTCCAGACGTGATAAGTGATCCGCAGCTACATTCTCCGCTCCCTTTTTATCTCTAATCTCAATATCGAACTCGAAAAGCAAGAGAATCCATCGTATCAGGCGAGGCTTGGCATCTTTCTTGGTGAACAGTTATCGCAATGCCGCATGATCAGTATAAACGATGGTTTTGGACAACACGAGATAAGAACGAAATTTGTCAAACGCAAAGACCACTACTAGAAGCTCCTTCTCAGTAGTCGTGTAGTTCTCCTGAGCATCATTGAGGGTCTTACTCGCGTAATAGATAGGATGGAAGTGTTTGTCCTTCCGCTGACCTAAAACAGCCCCGACTGCAAAATCACTAGCGTCGCACATGAGCTCGAAGGGTAAGCTCTAGTCGGGTGCTACTAAGATAGGGGCATTAACCAACTGCCCCTTGAGAAACTCAAACGCCTTAAGACAATCAGCATCAAAGTAGAATGCGATGTCCTTTTCTAGAAGGCGAGTCATGGGCCGGGTGATCTTAGAAAAATCTCTAATGAACCTACGATAAAAACCCGCATGCCCGAGAAAACTATGAACGGATTTCACACTAGTCGGCGGAGGAAGTCTACTGATAGTGTCGATTTTAGCTCTGTCTACCTCAATACCATCTCACGAAATCTTATGCCCGAGCACAATGCCTTCAGTCACCATAAAGTGGCACTTCTCCCAGTTCAACATCAACTTAGTCTCTATGCATGTATTCATCATCTTTTCAAGATTAGAACGACATTGATCAAATGAGTCCCCATATACCGAAAAATCTTCCATGAAAATCTCCATGGAACTCTCGATCATGTCCTGGAAAATCGCTACCATGCAACGCTGAAAAGTAGCCGGAGCATTACATAACCCGAAAGGCATACGTTTGTACGCGAATGTACCGTATGGGCATGTAAAAGTGGTATTTTCCTGATCCTCATGTGCGACCGGGATCTGGAAATAACCTGAAAATCCATCAAGAAAACAGTAAAACTGTCGCCCCGACAGACGCTCCAACATCTGATCGATGAACTGAAGAGGAAAGTGGTCTTTCCTAGTAGCGTCATTAAGCCTCCTGTAGTCTATGCACACCCACCAACCTGTGATTGTCCTAGTGGGAATCAGCTCGTTACGTTCGTTAGTGACAATGTCATCCCTCCCTTTTTAGGGACGACCTGAACGGGACTCACCCATGAAGAATCGGAGATGGGATAGATCAGGCCTGCGTCGAGGAGTTTGATAACCTCCTTCTTGACTACCTCCGACATGTTAGGGTTGAGCCTCCTTTGAGGTTGGATTACAGGCTTGTACTCATCCTCCATGAGTATCCTATGCGTGCAAAAGTTCTGGCTGATGCCCTGAATATCCATGAGTTTCCACGCAATAGCCTGTTTGTGTGCCTTGAGCACATCAACCAACCTCGATTTCTCATCATCTGTCAACTGAGAAGAAATGATGACGGGCAAATCGGCATCACCGTCCAAGAAAGCGTACTCCAAATGAGGAGGTAGCTCTTTAAGCTCGAGGGATGGTGGTGCCTCAATCGATGGTCTCTCCTTCGGTCCCTCGGTGCTATCGGCAACCGTGAACACCTCGGGGTATTCAGGAGGTGAGCTAACAAGAATGCTCAGGTCGTGTTCCGGGGGAACACCAACATCGTCCTCCTGATTTAGCAAATCTGCTCCAGAGATGTAGTCAAGACAGCGCTCGAACTGAGATATGAACGTGTCAAGAAAGTAGACCGAATCGTCCTGACTACTGGAGTTTCTCATCGATTTGACTACATCTAAGGTGACGTTCTCCTCCCCTACACGAAGTATAATTTTGCCGTCGAAGACGTCAATAAGCGCCTTAGCAGTACGCAGGAAAGGTCGTCCCAAAATGAGTGGGACCTGATCGTCATCCTCCATGTCAAGAATAACAAAATCCACGGGGAAAACAAATTTATCGACTTTAACGAGTAAGTTTTCCACGATTCCTCGCGGATATTTGACCGAAAGGTCGGCCAAGGATAACTCATGGGCGTCGGGACTGGCTCGCCAATGTCTAGCTTTTTATACAACGAATATGGCATCAGATTTATGCTAGCACCTAAATCGGCCAACGCGTAGCTCTCAGTTGAGTTTCCAAACAAACACGGGATCGTGAAGTGTCCCGGGTCTGCTAATATCTCCGGCAGCTTGTTCTGGACTACCGCAGAGCATCCTTCATTTAGAGAAACTGTCGAAAGCCCATCCAGCTTCTTCTTATTCGAAAGAATATCTTTTAAGAATTTGGCATATTTAGGCATATGCTGGAGTGCCTCGACAAACAGAAGATTGATTTTTAGCTGTTTAAACATGTCCAAGAAATGTCCATATTCCTGCGCATACTTCTGCCCCAGAAGACGAGCTGGATACGGAACACGAGTAAGATCGACTTCGGGGCTCTTCTTCTCTTCAATCTTCTTCTCAACAACTTTCTCTGCAGGAGATTCACCGTCTGGCGCGGTACTTTCTGGGACTCGCCTCTCATGCGCCCTCACAGGAGTCTCCATCTCTATCTCCTCGTCCACCGGCTCCTCCTCATCTGCCTGCAGTTGCTCTATATCGCCTCCTCTGCCACTACGGGTGGTCACCGCCTTCAACTGTGCCTTCGGGTTAAGCTCAGTGCTTCCCTGAAACGCTCCGACCTGTTTAGTAGGTAGCATCTGCTTCATCATCTCATCCACCTTTCAAGACATCTCCAAAAATGACGACTGTTAGTTCTTCAATAGGGTGTCGTGCTGAGCCAGTCTCTGCTGTGTATTATTATCTCTATCAATAAGGTGAGAAAGCATGGTAGATTTCTTAGTTAGAAGTTCCTTAAGATCCGGATCCATACCACTATTCTTTCCGGCACTCGAACTACCTGCTGCCTCTGGGTCACTAACCTGCTCTTGTCTTTGCTGAAAACCTTGAGCATTACCTCCCGACCTCCAACCATAGTTGGAGTTATTTCTCCATCCTGAGTTACCGTAGGCATTCGCTCCCCGACTCTGATTACCCAAGTAGTCCACCTTCTCCTGTTGATTGACCGGACAATCAACTGTATCGTGCCCTCCGCGACAGATTTCACATTTCTGAGCGATCTTCTTCAACTCTTGGATATCCTCCTGCATAGCCTCTAAGGCAGCCGCGATGGTAGTATCATTCAAGACCTGATAAATGCCTCGAGCGAAAGAGGTGGTGGTTTTAGAAGTACCACGAGCGGACGGCTCCTGCTTCTCGGCTAGGGCGAAACTCTCAAACAACGACTCACACTCATCTATATCCAACTTACCTAACATGTTTCCTCCAGCTGACGTATTGAATCTCTTCTGCATCTCAAAGGTCAGCCCGTTATAGAATTTCTCGACTACAGCCCATTCAAATAGACCATGTTGGGGGCATCTACTAAGCAGATTATGGAACCTTTCCCAAGCCAAAGAGTATGGCTCCATGCGGAAGGAACAGATCTGATCACGAAGTCGCGAGGCTTTAGATGGCGGAAAATATTTCTTAAGGAATTCGGCTTGAAGATTCTCCCATGTAGTGATGGACCAAGGGGGAAGGTTTTCCAACCATGATGAAGCACGACCCTCTAGAGAAAATGGAAAAAGATGAAGGTAGATAGAAGCACGAGTGACGTTGGCAACATTAAAAGTGTCGCAAATACTAGTGAATTTGTTCAGATGGCCAGGCGCGTCCTGGTCTTCAAGTCCGTGAAATGGGCAGAATTAGTGATGGAATTCATGACGTTGGTCGGAATCTGCCAGTTATTAGCATCGGGCATCGCCGGACGTGTGATAGCAGACCGTCTCCCCATCACTCCCTCGTTCACTCTCGAGTGAACCGTACGCCTAGGGGGGTTAGCGGCACCCATATCTAATTTAGAATCAGAAACGTGTACCTTGTTTGCGCGTAGAGCACGTGCAATCTCTTGAAACTCCCTGCGTCGCTCACGAAAATCTCTCTCAGGTTCGTCAGAAGCAGTAAACTCTGGTGGTCCTAGTGAACGTGTACGTCGCATACGCTGAAAAACAAGTAAAATAATGAGGACCTAAGCTTATCCCTAAAGCACACACGTTAAAATCAAGGCACAAATAACAATCAAGAGCAATTAAATAATAAAACAAAACTAATTAATTAACTAAAAACAAAAACTAAAAACAAATAAAAGCAAGTAGAAACTAGTTCGCTATTACCAAGTGTCCCCGGCAACGGCGCCAAAAACTTGATGTGCACGAAGTGGTATATAAAAATTTAACAAATAATGACCAAGCACAACGAGTAATAAAAACCTAGAATACCCTAAACCAAACCACTAGCAACAGGCAAGTGAACCTATCGGGTGTAGAATAGCTATGGAAAGACCGAGAATATCGAACCCTAGAGACACTTATTTAATTAACAAGACTAGTTCTAAAAGCTAATTTAAAGTAATAGTTAAGAAAATATATATTTTTGGATTTTTATCTATTTTATTTTAAAAACTAATAATTAATTAAATTAATTACTTAATTAAATTAAAGTAAACTAGAAAATAAATTACCGAATAAAAACTTTTGTAAATTCAAATATGAGAAAGAGTTACCTAGGCAAGGAACCGAATTGTGACGACTCGGGCTTTTATAGGTTACGGGAAAATGTTATGGGAACCGGGAATCTAAAGATATGAAAATCTAGGAAACTTAATGGATCCTTAATCACTCTCAAGGTGTCACCAAAAAAAGAAATCTTAGAGATCATGTAAAAACACCGGCCTATTAGTTCACCTGTCAGTTCACCAATTATGATTAATTACCCTAAAAAACAGCTAACCCGTCGGTTTCACTATCTCAATGCACCAAAGTACACAGGGTGGTTTTGAACAGTTTAAAGGACACGAGTAAACAGTGAAACTAAGGCAAAATAGGCAAACCTCCTGTCAGATAATTTAACCTAAAACCCTAACAACGCAGACAAACCCGACAACTTATCACCCGTCGGATATTTAAGCTAGTAAGAATATAAACTTCTAACAATATGCCAAAAATCAGTTTCTATGGTAAATGAGCTCAATAAACCATAAACAAGTTGCAAACACACAGTAAACAACCCTAACATGCAACCTATAATCAAATGGCATTCAATAAAGTAACATGTGAAACATTAATTTAGACACAAATTAAAAATAAATACGCATGAGACAAATCCAATAAAACTAATCAAAACTTTTAATTAATCAAAATCCCATAAACAAAACCCGAAAACCGACTAGTCCAAAACAGTCAACAAAACATCATCACAAGCCTAGATAACTAAAAGGTTTAGCCAATAATCATGTTCAAAACAATAAAATTTATAAGTTCAATAATGGAGTTCATAATAAAATCAATCCAAAAGAACCGCCTTTAGATGAGTAGATGTGAAACCCGGACGCTCTCTAATTGATGAACACTTGATTGCTTCCCTTCTATTTCTTTTTCTTGCTCCAACAAACAGTAACAGAAACAAAAAATAATGATAATAATGTTGTGTGCGTACCCTCTTGTGCGGCTGTAGGTTGTCTCAATAAAAGGGATCCTTTTTATGTGTTGTAGCCGACAAAACAAATACCCCTCGTGGGCTTGTTTATTCCCCACCATAACATCTGATTGGGCTACACTCTTGTCCTCATGGCCCAATACAATTACGAATTTAACATACTGAAACATGTGTTCTCATATTTATTCTTTATGAACCTTTTTTCTTTTTATCCATAAAAATGGGTTTCGTAGCATGAGAACCAGATTTGGTGTGTATAATAATGTATTCATGTGAACTTTATTTGTATCTTCACGTGGCCTACATCTCCCATAACATATAAACTCAAATTAATAGATTTGAATATGGATCTTATATATATTTTATGAAGCATATCACAAAAATTTATTCAATTATGTTAACTTCAAATAAAAAATCAATATGTATAAAACATTTTTTAAGTGAGCTCATCTCAAATCTAGTAAAAGTGTTCCATTTTAGCTCATTTAGTCATGAAACATTAACAATCCAAATATGAGTCAATTAGGAGTAATAATAAACAAAAGCTAACAAAAACTATCAATGGTGTAGGAGATATCTATATAATTTATATATAGTTTGGACCATATCATTAACAGTTACTCCTTCTTTAGCTATGCACGACTAACTGTATAACAATTACACATATCAATTAACTATAATTATCCATATCGCGTTTCTAGTCTATTTACAACCCTCAATGAACGGGGGTCCGGGGGCAGCGCCCCTGGCAGCGGGGTCTAGGGGTGGCAGCCCCTAGCAGGGTCCAAGGGCAGAGCCCCTGGCTGGGGTCGAGCTAGGATTTTAAATTATTATCTTAATCACCAGTTTCATTAACTGTCTTAACACATTTTCCATTAGGATTTTAAATTATTATCTTAATCAACATCTCATTTATTATTACAAATTAAGCCTAATTTGTTATCAAAACACTGGCTAATTCGTTATCAAAACACTGGCTAATTCGTTACCTTGCCATGACGAACGGACGATTAACGAATCAGCTAACATGGTCTGATTCGTTATCCAAGTTCGTCATTGCTCCTTAACGAATCACTTAGCTAACTGTTTCTAGTTCGTCAGCCCACCATAACGAATTGCCATAACGAATTGGTTATCCTTCCGTTAACGAATTACCGCTAATTCGTTAGATTTCCGTAACGAATTAGGGTTAGGGCTTTGTCAGACATTAGATGTCACATCTGATGTGACACAACCTCCGGCACCGCCGTTGCCGGAAAAACGTGAGTCTCGCCGGAAAAGCGAGATCTCACTTGTTTCACTACCGTTTTCATCGTTTTCGTCCCGTTCGATCCAGATCTAAGCTAGGGTGATCCCTAAGCTCATATTAGGTACGGTTTATACCCGATTCCACCCGGATCTCATGACATCACCAGTTTAACGGTGTCGGCTCGCCGTTTCGTGACTAGATCTAACGGATTAGGATATCTACAATACCATACTATCATTACCTTGGGTCGGAAACCGGTTCTCCTTCTTCTTCTTCTTCTTGGTTTCGGCTTAGAGAGAGAGAGTAGGATGAGAGAGAGCTAAGTGTGTGTTTTGGGTGGTATATGGAATATGTGTAAATGAATGATTTAGGCATAATGAAGGTCTTTATACGATGGGTTATGGGCTTGAGGCCATGGTCTATCTTCCCTCCATTTTCACCCAAGTCCATTACCCATATTACTTACCCAACACAAGCCCGACTCATATTAACCCCTACTTAATCTTATTATTTTCCTACTAACCCGAGTAAACCTTTCCCACTAATATTTAATAATATAATTAATATTACATTAGAAATTTCGGGATGTTACAAGAAGTGAACTTTTCAAAAGAATATTACTTTCTTTTTTTCGAACCTTAAATTTCATTAGCTACACAACAAAGCAAGGCCACCAACCTATTAATAAGCAAGTAAAGGAGCACAACAACAAACCAAAACCACAAAACAAATTTCCAAATTAATTTTTTTCCAATTCTCCCAATCTAAAAAACAAATCTTTAGATCTCTTTTTAATTTAAAGAAACATAAAAGACTTTATCTCTCATATAATCTTTTCAACACTAACAAGAGTGATGGAGAAGATGAAGTTGGTTTGAGTGCTTCAAAAGGAACCAACAAGCCAACATCACTAAAGATTGCACCACCTTTTTCTTGATAGCAATTAGCATTATCCGGAACACTCTTATGAATGCCAAAGGTCACAAGTAGAAAAAGGTGAAAGTGGGAAGGATATTGCACCACTTACTTAAATCTTGTCAAATCACTGACGCAACAAAACACCCCGTAAATATATGCTCCATGGTCTCGGCATTGGACCAACAAAGACAACAAATGTTAGGACCATTCAAAATATTTCGTTTAATTGGCCCATCAATAGTTGGCAACTGGACATGGTAGCTCTCCAACCGAACATATTAATTTTTAATGGAAGCCAATAATTCCAGTCCAAAATACTATCCCAAGGTTGATGTAACATCCCATTTTTCGAGTTTCGGTTAATAAATGAATTACGAGTTATTATGAGTCGGCTAGTGTTGGGTTAAATGGATATGAGTTATGGACTTGGGTTATGAAGGAAGGAAGGAAAGACCATGGGCTTAAACCCATGATCCATAATTATATAAACCTTAAATCACCCATTTAATTCATTTCACACATATTCCATACACCACCAAAAAACACACACACTTAAGCTCTCTCTCTAGTTTCTCTCCTTTTATCTAGCCGAATCAAGATAGAAAACCGATCCCGATCCAAGGTAATGATAGTATGATGTTGTATAAGCTTAAACCCGTTAGATATGGTCATTAAACGACGAGCCGACACCTTAAACCATTAAAGTCACGAGATCCAGATAGAATTGGGTATAAACCGATCAAAAGATGAGCTTAGGGGTCACCTAGCTCAGATCTGGTTCGAACGGGACGAAAAACGGTGTAAAATGGGGTAAACCGCGTGTTTCCGGCCACCATCCGGTTTTCCGGCACGGCGGCGCAGGAAAGATGTCAGGGAAAGATGGCGCGGGTATTTAATTGATATGTGTAATTGTTATACCAATTAGTCGTGCACAGCTAAAGAAGGGAATAACTATTAACGGTGAACGTAACCGCGTTCAGGTGAGTTTCTAGCCCCACTTCCTTGTTATGTTTTCGGAACTGTGTGCATATTCGATGTGATAGTTAATACACTTACCTTAAATGGTAAGTATATGCCTTGTATGATTTATGTATGATGATTGCTTGATGGTGTGTGAATGATCTTCGGATATCGCATGCACCGTCAGGTGGGAGTTAAGGATATGATTGATATATATGATGTATGAATGATGTATGTATGAAGATATATGATGAATGAATAATGTATGTATGATATGTTGATGGTACGTGAACGATCTTCGGATATTGCACGTGTTGTCATGGAGGTACGTAAAGACATGTATGGTAAAAATGCACGAAACAAATGGACCAGACCCTAATAGTATCTGTGAGGTTAGGGACCAGACCCTAATAATATCTGTGAGGATATGGACCAGACCCTCATAATATCTGTGATGGTAGGGACCAGATCCTTTATAATATCTGTGATGTTAGGGACTAGACCCTTATAATATTTGTGAGGTTATAGGGCGGAAGGCTCTTTAAATAGGATGGATAGTTATGTATGAAAAGTAAGTATGAATAATGTACACCCCTTCGGGCATGTGTGAAAGTATGTGAACTGATTGTATGTCGTAAGATTAACTAGAACTCACTTAGCGTAGTTGACTTTTAGTATGCACGCAGGTGAGTAGGATGAGGCAGCTCGCTTGAGGGGAAGCACATGGCATGGATTTGAAGACACTGGCATCTCAATAAAGTGTTATGTTATGTGATTTTAAAAGACAATGTTTTATGTTTGAATGACTTGAATGCTCGTTAAGACAAGAATTAATGGTTATGTAATGTAACGGTTTGAATGTTTTTATTATTCTGTGAACGTTTTTGTTAACTCTGATATTTAGAACTGTGTTTATGAGTAAATCCAACGTTCAATGTAGGGCACCGGAGACGGGGCCTTACAAGTTGGTATTAGAGCAAAGTTCGAGAGATTTAAGCATCCCACATGCTTAGTCTCGAACAGAGAATGGGATAAAAGTATGAAAAGAAAAAAGATGCCAGTACGAGAATGCGATGTGTCACTCGAGTAAGCTAACTGAAGGTAAAGCATGTGATTAATTTCACGTGTACAGTAGAATAATGTATGAATGCTAGCTTAATTGCTAGGGATAGGAGTATATAATGACATGAACTGTTTGATTGTTTAATTGTTTAAGAATAGAATTAGCACAAATAGACTCATAAGAGGAACTGTATAGGACACGGAGAGTAACGTGAGCAGCTAATCACAGCTAGCCACTGTTATTACCTGTTAGCCTTACTATCCTTGTAATAAATGGTTCCTTAAGTGATGACGTTTGTGTTTCCTTATAGAATACGTATGGCTGGAGCTAAGAAAGCTGCTGGAAGAGGAGGACGTACGGGACGTCGTAGTAGACCATGCGTTGTCCGAGAACCGTCAGTAGAGGCAGCCACTAACAATGAAGGCGAAGGAAGTGCAGCTGGTCGAAATCCGAGTAACAACGAAGGGGTTCAACTGGATCCCGCAATTCAAACTACCATTGCCCAAGCGGTAGCAGCTGCTGTGAAAAACATGAATCCCGAGAAGTCTGCTGAGAAGTCTGGGGAAAAGAGTAAGAAGGATGATGAGGAGGAGAAAGAGGAATCAAGTGTGGTTAAGTCGGTAAAAGTCGAAAATATGAAAAGAGGCCGAGGCGGATGCAACTACAAGTCCTTCAAGGGCTGTGATCTTACGAAGCTAACTGGCTTGGGAGACACAATCGCTACTCTCCAATGAATAACCGCGATGGACAAGATTATCCGAATTAGCGAGTGCCGTCCCGACCAAGCTGTGGGTTACGCTACTCAATCATTCGGTGATGAGGCAATGTACTGGTGGGAGTCGGTTGAGCAGAGGAAGAGTCAAGAAGAGATAAAGGCTTTGAGATGGGATGATTTGAAGGAGTTGGTGATGAAGCGATTTTGTGCGGATGCTGAGGTTGAAAGGGTTGAAATGAAATTTCTGAGTCTGAAAGCGGGTAAGATGACATACCGCGTATACACCACTGAATTCAACTGTATGTCTAGGTTGGTGCCAGACATGGTGAACACTGAGGCCAAGCGGATCAAGTGTTACCTTAGGGGATTGCCGCAGACTGTTTGCGTCTTTGTCAAGGCTGGTAGACCTGGTACTTTTGATTCTGCTGTACGGTTGGCAGAAATGGTTTATGATGATTTGTCAACAGAAGAGGTAGTAATGGAAGAAAGGATGGATAAGAAGTGGGTCTCTTCTGCTAAATGACCCGGTACTCAGCTGTGGAACCCCAAGAATAAGCAGCCGAGAGTTTGGAAGAAAAGGTCGTGCAAGACCTGCGGAAAGATGCACGGTGGTGAGTGAAAGTGGAGTCGGAGTTTCGATATTTGTAGCGAATGTGGAAAGGCTCGTGGTGGGGAATGCAGGATGAGGCCTAATGCATGTTACAAGTGTGGGAAGGTAGGGCATTATGCCAATGAGTGCGGTGCGAAGCCAGCATGTTACAAAGGTGGCAAAACAGGCCATATGGCAAGAGAGTGCACCGATGGTGAAGTTGGAGGAAGTGGAAAGAAAGATGTTGATCAAGCGAGGCCGAGGACAAGAGCCTACATGCTGACCCAGGAACAAGCCAGACAGATTCCTGATGTTGTGACCGGTACGTTCTTAGTAAACGGTATTTCAGCTTCAGTATTATTTGATTCGGGTGCGAATAGAAGTGTTGTAGCTACGACATTTAGTAAACTAGCTAAAATTAAATGTTGCCATATGTCTGAAACCTTTATAGTAGAAACCGCTAGTGATACTTCAGTTAAAATAACGAAAATGGTTAAGGACTGTAAGATAGAGTTAGAGGGGCATGAGTTCCATGTTACGTTGTATGTTATGACCTTGGGAGGGTTCGATGTAGTTTTGGAATGGATTGGTTGTCTGATTTCGAAGCTCAGATAGTGTGTAAGAGTAGGATAATAAAGCTAAAGTCCTTGGATGGTAGTGCGGTGACGGTTTATGGTGATAAAGAGAGTTCACGGCTTAACGTCATTTCGATGATAAAAGCCGAAGGGTTATTAAGACGAGGGTGTGGTGCCTACCTGGCGTATGTTGTCAACGCTACGGCCGAGACGAAAGAAATGAAAGATGTTCCTATCATGTGCGACTACCCAGAGGTATTTCCCGAGGATCTTCTGGGGTTGCCACCAGAGCGAGAGATAGAATTCCAGATAGATTTAATACCAGGAGCCCAGCCCATCGCGAAAGCACCTTACCGTCTAGCACCGTCTGAGATGAAAGAATTGATGTCCCAACTGCAAGAAATCCTTGACAAAGGTTTCATAAGACCACGTGTTTCCCCTTGGGGCACACCAGTGTTGTTCGTAAAGAAGAAGGATGAAAGTATGAGAATGTGTATAGACTATCGCGAGTTGAATAAGCTTACGATAAAGAATAGATATCCTTTTCCAAGGATTGATGATCTGTTTGACCAACTGGAAGGTTCAAGTTGGTTCTCACGAATAGATATCAGATCAGGATATCATCAGCTGAAGGTTAAAGAGGCAGACATCCCTAAGACAGCGTTCCGAACGCGGTATGGACACTACTAGTTTCTCGTGATGTCATTCGGTCTAACGAATGCTCCTGCAGCATTTATGGACATGATGAATAGGGTGTGTCGGCCGATGTTGGATAGGTCAGTTATCGTCTTCATCGATGGTATATTGATTTATTCCAGAAGTGAGTCTGATCAAGCCGAGCATCTGAGAGAGGTATTGGAGACTCTAAAGAAAGAGAAGTTATATGCTAAGTTTCCTAAGTGCGCGTTTTGGTTGCGAGAAGTGCAATTCCTAGGTCACGTGATCAATCCTGAAGGGATTACCGTGGACCCAACTAAGATTGAAGCGATAACAAATTGGAAGAATCCACCAAATCCAACTGATATACGAAGCTTCTTAGGGTTAGCTGGGTACTATAGGAGATTCATCGAAGGTTTCTCCAAGATAGCCGCACCGTTGACCGGTATGACCCGAAAGTCGATAGTATTCAGTTGGGGTAAGTTTCAAGAAGAAGCTTTTGAGGAACTCAAGAAAAGACTCACGCAAGCTCCAATCCTTACTTTACCCAATGGTGACGAGGATTTGGTTGTTTGTACTGATGCTTTGTATCGTGGGTTAGGTTGTGTGCTAATGCAACGAGGGAATGTGATAGCTTACGCGTCTAGACAGTTGAAAGTCCATGAGAGTACTTATCTGACGCATGATTTAGAGCTAACAGCAGTAGTGCATGCTCTTACGATATGGAGACGTTATTTGTACGATACTAAGTGTACTATTTATACCGATCATAAAAGTTTAAAGTATTTTTTTGAGCAGAAAGAATTGAACATGAGGCAGAGAAGATGGTTAGAAGGCAGAGAAGATGGTTAGAATTGATAAAGGATTACGACTGTGACATTAAGTATTACCCTGGTAAAGCTAATGTGGTCGCTGACGCGCTAAGTCGTAAGAATGAGGAAGTCATTGCAACAGTGAAGTCATATCAGCTGATTATGAATTCAAGTCTTTTTGAAGAAATCATCAAAGTGCAGTCAGAAGTTCTGGTAGATGAAGGACTAGCAAAGAAGGAAAGGATTTTCGGTCAGCAAGATGAGTTGATTGGAAGACACTCATGGTGTTAAGACTCGGTTGACCGTATGTGGATCCCACGTCATGGAGATCTCAGAGGTCGAATCTTAGACGAAGCCCGCAAGTCAAGGTATTCAATTCACCCCACGAAGATGTACCAAGATTTGAAAAGAGATTACTGGTGGCCAGGAATGAAGAATGATGTGGTAAATTATGTCAGCAAGTGCTTAACTTGTTTACAAGTCAAAGCCGAACATCAGAAGCCTTATGGAAAGATGCAACCCTTGGAGGTACCAAAATGGAAATGGGAACACATCACCATGGATTTCATAACTAAGCTACCTCGTACAGCTAAGCATCATGATACCATTTGGGTGATAGTGGATTGTTTGACCAAAAGTGCTCACGATCTGCCTATACGAGAGGCCATCTCGTCAGAAACGTTAGCAAGTTTGTTCATCAAAGAGGTTGTATCTAATCATGGACTACCATTATCGATCGTGTCCGATAGAGATACTCGTTTTACTTTGAGGTTTTGGAAAAAGTTCAATGAAGCTATGGGAACGATATTGAACATCAGTACGGCGTATCATCCTCAAGCAGATGGACAGTCTGAAAGGACGATCCAAACCCTTGAGGATATGCTACGTGCTTGTGTTTTATACTTTGGAGGAAGTTGGGATGATCATCTGCATCTGGCAGAGTTCTCTTATAACAACAGCTACCATTCGAGTATTGGTATGCCACCGTTCGAGATGTTGTACGGTAGACGATGTAGAACCCCGGTATGTTGGGGGGAGATCAGTCAGAAGGAGATGGGAAGTTTAGAAGTTGTGCAAGAAACTTCTTCAAAATATGATCAGATCAAAGCAAGAATGAAAGCTGCTCAAGATAGACAGAAGTCGTATGCTGATAAGCGGCAAAGACCGATTGAGTTTAACGTTGGTGACAATGTGATGCTCAAGGTCTCTCAAGGAATTATCCGTTTCAGGAAGAGAGGGAAGTTGAGTCCGAGGTACATTGGACCGTTTAAGATTATGGATCATGTGGGTGAAGTAGCTTACAAGTTAGATTTACCCGAAGAGTTAGAAGGAGTTCATTCTACTTTTAATGTTTCTCATCTGAGAAAATTTCTAGCCGATGACACGTCTTGTAACACCCCGTAACCGCAGCGGAAACGTAACCGGGGCACCACAGACACCTCTGATATCAACCACATTGTTTATAAAGAAAACTGAATACATTATTATACTTCAATTTCCATTATTTCATATTTCATTACCGTCTAGGTGATACACACATCATACAATACGATACATAATTCTATCTATTATAATGTATCATAACATTCCGCACGCAAATCTTACACACAACAAGCACTTAGCACGTAAGCAATCACTTCATCTTAATCGTACCTGAAAAGCATGTGAGAAAACGGGTCAACTACGAATAGTTGGTGAGTTTCACAATTCAAGTAAACCATGATAAATCTAAATATCAAAATATAATATTATCGATGTAATTATGCTGAGCCCACAAGTGAAACCTCTGTTAACCCAGTACTGTACCCGTTCCGGGGGCAATGTTGACCCGGAAACACTTCTAGGGATATCTGGGGACACTGTTAACCCAGTACAGTACCCATTCCGGGGGCAATGTTAACCCAGAAACACTTCTAGGGACATCTGGGGACACTGTTAACCCAGTACAGTACCCATTCCGGGGGCAATGTTAACCCAGAAACACTTCTAGGGACATCTGGGGACACTGTTAACCCAGTACTGTACCCATTCCGTACGATTCCCGTACAATCAAATATTTATAAATACACGCAAATCCATGCGTTCAGTATGTACTTAAACATTTCAATAGTAACATGCTTTCCGCCCCGGGAAAATATTTAAAAACAATTCAGAAAAAAGGGGCTCGTGAAACTCACCTTAGCACATGCAAGCAGGTAACAACAGTCATTATCAGTTAACACGTCCAATCTGTAATATGATCACTATGATCGTTACTATACAATTACTATTAATATAACTTTAACCGTGTTAACCGGTACATCTGGGGACACTGTTAACCCAGTACTGTACCCGTTCCGGGGGCAATGTTAACCCAGAAACACTTCTAGGGACATCTAGGGACACTGTTAACCCAGTACTGTACCCATTCCGGGGGCAATGTTAACCCAGAAACACTTCTCCGGACTCAGATTGTGATATCGTTTAGAGCTCAGTAGTCAAAATTCTATTAGTTTGTTTTCCCCGTTTAGCGTGCCTAGCACGGTTATCCGTTTTTACGTTTCAAAAATGAGTTTGGTCACACACGACCCGAAAATAGTCGTTGACTGATAATTTAATTAAAGTTGTGAAATTAGAGCTCGGTTTAGACGCCCCGATTGGCCGCGGGACCCGTTTCCGTCTTTAGTGCACCGGAAACTGTTAAATCGGTTAAAATTACTCAAATCATCCGAATTATTTTCGGATGATTTACATTTAACTCAGTTATTTGAAAATAGTTCATTTTTAGGGTTTTTATACACCAGTCAGCTCGCTTAGGCGAACTTTACCGGTTTACGCGTTTTAAACTTTAAAAGTTTGTTTTTGCACAAATAATTATCCGTTTAATCTCGGATCTTGAAATTTTGCACAAATCATTTTTTGACAGTGGGGAATTTTATAAAAATATTTCCAGAATTAATTTTTATATTTAAAATTTATTTATCTATTATTAAACACCATTTAAACACTAAATATGTCGTAAATACCAAACGACCTTAGAAAAATCCCAAATTTTTCCTGGATGACCCCTGCCATCCACATAGTCCCCTGTAATTTTTCCAGAACCAAAATCTCTTTTTACATGCCATTTTCACTAAAACCGAGCTAGAAAACCTTAGAACTCGTTTAACCAAAAAGCCTACTTAGACTTCTCCAACAGACCTAAAATTTTGTGTGTGACTTTTACATGTTATAAAAAGCTTATCTGAAATTTCCAGAATTTTTCATGATATTTAACTATGTTTCACCATTTTTAGCCAAAACTGAGCATTAAATTCACCAAATATTCATCCTTTGTCCAGAAATTACTAAAAATTCACAGAACTCTTAGTTTCATGTATTTAACACCTCTGTAAAATTTCATGACCTAACTCTAAACCGTTCACAATCTGTCCAAAAATCCATAACCGAACATAGACCGAATATACCTTTTGTTTTCCGCCACTACAAGCTACAAACTTGTCTTTCCGCCTTATCTACCACTAAATACAGAACCTACAACCAACATACCACAATACCAAGCAAGTTACACTCACAATCAAGCCTCTTACACTATAGTTTCGGTTATTGTTTCAAAACTAAAGTTTAAACCGTAAAAATTCGTTTTTGGTTCGTTTAACTTCTTTCTTGGACCAAGATCCCTTGTATAACTCGTATACATCACTTGATCATGCAAGAATCGGTTTTCATCTTTGAAACCTCATTTTCTTGCAAACAAACTCAAGAAACGAAGATGAAAACGTAAATAACTCGATCTTTACCTCGGTTTTCTTGCTAAAAATCTCGGTTTTTAGTTCATGAAGGTGGAGAGGGTTGAAGAACATGGATTGGTTGCTTAAAAAAAATAACAAGAGAATGGGGTTTAACCCCTTGGGTCCGATCGGTGTTAAGGGTGAGGTGGGGTGGGACCCACCTCTCCATTCCTAGCCACATGTTTGGATTCTCGCAATCCGGATAATGTTTTGGATAATCTGGTTCATTTCGTTTTTCGGTTGAATGTTTAACTCGGCTTAAAACGAGGCTAAAACGGTCGTTTTCGGCTTAAAAATAAAATTTATTTAAAACCGATTTAAAAACTTTAAAAACTTAAACCATGACATTTATTAACTTAAAACATCATATTATTAATTATTGCGCATCTTTTTCGGCTTGATCGATCATCTCTTGCTCGGTTTGGTATTGAAGGTTTCGTTTAATGTACCGACGTATCATTAAATCGAAATTCTTTTTCTGTGCCGTACTTTATTTATCCCGAAGCATTAATGCTTCGTAAAATCACTAAATATTATAGATATCGTCTATAATTGAACCCTCAATTCGTTCGGGTTTCAATAATTATCGATCGATTAATCGCATATTCAATACGATGAATTATATATTCACGTACAATCAATACAGTGAACCATGTATTCTCGTATAATTACTATGGTAATTCATATACCCGACATTAAATATGACGTAACTATTGTCTACCGGTTAGGGTATACCTGGTTTCGTCAGAATCGTTACATTCTCCCCCCGTTAAGAAATTTCGTCCTCGAAATTTTACACGCCCACTACCCCCTTCCGAGAGAATGGTGGGGGTTTTTCCTTCAGAATTCACCCTCGCGTTACCAGTTATAATCTGGTCCTCGCTGTGAATTCCACTTAATCTTAATCAATAAAGCTTGGTATTTCCAAACTGTTTAGTTTTCCGACTACTATCTCTACGGAATTATTTATCATATCAAGCATGTCTTCTATGAGTACCTCCATTACTGGTACTTTCGTTGCCTCATCGCTTAGGTACTTTTCAATCCGTATACATGGCAAAACGTCATGTATAGTACTTAGCCCCTGGAGTACTTTAATAGATAAACTAAATGACCAATCATGGAGATAGTCTCATGAAGTCCAATATATTAAGGAGCTATTTTCGGTTTTGCCAAACCTTATATCACCTCTCTAAGGTGAGGCCTTAAAAATACCTTGTCGCCTCTTTCCAACGACAATGGTTTCCTTTGAATGTTGGCATAAATCCTTTGCCAATCTCTCGCCGCTTTCAACTTATCTTAAATATTATAAATCCGATTGGTTGTTTCACGAATCAATTTGAAAGAAATGGCTTGGTTGACGCCCATTTTCAATTTAACAATTTGGTGATAATTACTTCACCCATAGAAAGCTTCAAGCTCTCGATGCTTCCTTCCCCGCCTTCCAATAATGGAAGTAGGATGACTATTTCGATCTGAGATAATTGAAAATGGTACTCCACGACGAGATACCATTTCACCATCATGAACTTGGGCGAGAATTCATTGTTGTAATCGTCATGGATTGGGATGAAATGCGAGGATTGGTTAATTGATCCGCGATTACCCAAATTGCATCATGTCCTCGGGACGTCTTAGGGAGATGTGTCACAAAATCCATCGTGATTTACTCCCACTTCCATTCGGGAACTTCCGGTTGTTGTAATATCACAATTCTCGCACAAGTCGTACACTTACCGACATACGTTGCTATATCCTTTTTCATACCCGGCCACCTGTAGATCTCCTTCACATCCTTGTACATCTTATCCGATCCCGGATGTATGGAATATTTCGATCTATGCGCTTCGTTTATGATCAATTCACGAAGGTCATGGAGGGTCGGGATCCAAACCCGATTTTTGAAATAGAGAATTTCGTCCACGCGCTGTTCGAAATTCTTCTCATTGCCGTAAAGTCACTCCTTTTCCAATTGTTCCTCTTTCAACGCCTCACGTTGAGCGACTCGAATCAGGTCCGAAAGGTTCGACTGGACTATCACTCCCAGCGCTCGCACTCGCAATGGCTTAACCCGATCTTTCCTACTCAAGGCATCGGCTACGACGTTAGCTTGGCCGGGGTGATAACGGATGTCACAGTCATAATCGCTTAACAACTCGACCCATCTTCGTTGCCTCATATTCAGTTCTTTCTGATCGAATATGTGCTGCAAACTTTTATGATTAGTGAAGATGGTGCACTTCGTACCGTAGAGATAATGTCTCTAGGTTTTAGGTGCGAAGACAACCGCTCCCAGTTCGAAGTCATGAGTAGTGTAATTTTTCTCGTGTACTTTTAACTGTCGGGAAGCATAGGCTATAACCTTATTATTCTGCATCAACACGCATCCTAACCCTCTACGCGATGCGTCACAATACGCGACAAAACCATCGTCTCCATCGGGGAGACTTAAAATCGGCGCTTGGCACAATTTTGCTTTAACATTTGAAACGCCGCTTCCTGCTCTTCTCCCCAATCATACTTTCGATCCTCTTGAGTCAGGAGAGTTAGAGGTTGGGCGATGCTGGAAAAGTTCTCTATAAATCGACGATAATATCCCGCTAAGCCTAAGAATTGGCGGATTTCCTTTGGCGATTTAGGCGCTTGTCAATTCTTAATTACTTCAACCTTATTCGGATCAACGTGTATTCCATGGTGGTTTACAACGTGACCGAGGAATTGCACTTCTTGTAACCAGAAGTTACACTTGGAGAATTTTGCATACAACTTCTCCTGATTCAGAAGCTCTAAAACTATTCTTAAGTGTTGCTCGTGCTCTTCTTTACTTTTCGAGTAGATCAAAATATCGTCAATAAACACGATGACGAATTTGTCGAGGTAGGGTTTACAGACTCGATTCATGAGGTCCATGAACACTGCCGGCGCATTTGTTAGCCCGAACGGCATAAATAAGAATTCATAATGGTCGTAACGAGTCCGAAACGTTGTTGTTGCAACGTCCTCCTCTTGGATTTTTCATTTGGTGATAACTATATCTAAGGTCAATTTTCTAAAAATAAATCGCCCCTTGCAGTTGGTTAACAGATCATTTACTTCGAAGAAGTGAATACCTATTATTGATCGTCACTTTATTCAATTCTCCCTAATCAATACATATCCTAGCACTTCCGTCCTTCATTTCCCAAATAACACTGGTGCACCCCATGGTGACTAACTAGGTCGTATAAAACCTTATCCAATAATTCTTGCATTTCAGTTGGTGCAAGTCGGTAAGATGCTTTAGCAACAGGGCCAGCTTGAGGTATTAAATCGATTCTGAATTCGACCTGTCGGGTTGGCGGTAATCCAGGAAGTTCTTATGGGAAAACTTCTGGATATTTACGTATCACCGAAACATCTTCTATATGTTTTCTTTTAAATACTTTTCTCTGTATCTAATCACTTCATCGTCCGAAAGAGAGCTTCTAATCATCTTCTTTTCATATTTGATTTCAGCTTCATGTTGAGTTAGCCAATCCACGTTAACTATTACGTCAAAACTTCTTAACTTCACTGGTCGTAGGTCAATAAGGAAAGGTTAATCGTTCAGAATAATAGGACAATTCCGAACAATTTAGTTAACCTTTAGGGTTCTATAGTTTCACTAATCGGTATCTTTCCAAATGGTAGGAGGTTAACAGGAACTAACTTCTATCGGCGACCGTAAAAATATCACTGAAGCCTATTGATTTAAAACTACAACATATTTAATACCACCTTTGGATCATGACGTGCTTTATTCGAATTACTCACAAAGGCACGGCTCCTTGCTTGATCAGAGGTTGATGCTTGTCATGAGGTTCGTCTTCCCACGACACCTTGGTTCAACTTCGGGCAATTTCTCTTGAAACGTTCTGTACTGCCACATTCATAGCAAGTACAACTGTTTGGCATAATTTGGTTTCTTTGGATGGATTGTTATTGAAGCTATTGGGTTCGGAGTGGTTGTACACGAATGGGTTGGGGTTGCCGGTTCACATGGCTATAATTGGTTCTACAATTAGGGCATTACGTCCATCTTTACCACACCTGTGGCCTACTATCACTCGACATTCTTCTTCCTGCCGATAACCATATTTTCCACATTTAGGGAAGGACCCTTCATGCGGTTCATGTTTCACACCAGAACTAGTCTCAGTATAATTCTGGGTTGTAGGACATACCTACTTATTCAAAAGACTATTTTGCACTATACCGTTATCATTTCTCTTCTTTAACACTCGACGTCTCACCTAACGTCCTTCCAGTCCGCTTCCCATAGAGTCAAATATATCAATGCTGGCTTGTGACACAACCCTTCCAAAGGTTGTATATTTTACAGAATTGACTATACTCCTTATCGATGGAGTTAGTCCCCAATATAGCGCTCACTTCGCTTAGTTTCAGGAGTAATTAGCCATGTTACCAGACATGACAATTCCTTCAAACGATTAGCGTGTTCTAAGTGATCAGCACCCAACATTTCTCTCTCCCATAGCTCAGTTTCCAATCTCTGAACTTAATTACTCGAATAAAAGTGCTCTAGCCCAAGAATTTTAAATTCTGACCATATCATCTGAGTAAAAATTTTCTAACTATAATCTTGTACCATCGTGTTCCATCACGATACAACATAATCTACCAACATATTTGTAGCATTTTTCACTACACAATGTTCTAGACTCTTGCCAATATCCTTAACCATTTCGATCTTTTCTATCCACTTGCTAACCTATTCCTCCATTTACCATCAGTAAACTATTAATAATTTCCTTAACACAACCAACAAACATATCCTTCATACCGGATCTAATTCATTACGACTACTATTTATGTTTAGTTTATAACTAATACTTGTAGTCATAATAGTATTCGGTGGGACATTATCACTCTTAGTAATACCACTAAGAATTGAAATATTCATATTCATGTGATTGCTCGATCTATAATTCTGCGATCACATTTGCATCAACACTAGCAGTGATCTGTGATACGACATTCGGTATCATCATCTGCTATCTTTGAGCAATCAACTGAATCATGTCAATCTCCATCATTGGAGTTACTCTTTTTATGTCATTCTGCCGTACTCATCCCGTACGCAGTAATCAATACTAATCTCACCGTATAGCTCGTTACCAGCTCAATCATAACAGCAGGTACACATACACACCAAATATTATCATACATATTACACATACCAGTATCTAGTATATATGTCCCACAAATATAATAACATATGGACTTAACCTGACGTCGGTTAAAGTTTAAATATGTTCCATAACCCTTGTCACCAACTGACATATAGATCTTTCTCAACAAAGATTAATGTTTAATATGCTTGATTTCACTATCCTTCTGCATGTCAGCATAACCGATACATGCTTACCGTGAGCACCAAACGATTACATACCACGGAATTATAATATCTGTGTCTATTTGTATATCCGGCATACACGGTATACCACCTACGAGCGAATAACCAACTATGCTATAATGATTCCAACACCTCTTTGTGTATGGGTAATCATTCTATTCGAGTATACATGGGTATAGGCATCTAACGGATGTAAGGTTAACATAGGGAGTTGCAAGGTTCAAGGTAATCGCGCAACCCATGTTGCCTTCAAATATTATCAATTACTATCATGGGAAACTCTATCACTTGCTCAGTCAATGTCCTCAGGTGTTCTAGGTTCGCTAAAATCGGTGATTCTCGATCTGGAGGTGGTATGACTCATATGTTTGAGAGTAAGAAATACATATATATATTTCTATATATTATTTTTATCTGCTCATTTATTATCAAATTTATTATTATTATTATTATTATTATTTTTATTTTATTTTATTTTATTTTATTTATTTATTTATTTATTTATTTATTTATTTACCTTAATGGAATAAGAATGGGTTCAGGTACAGGTCCGTCCGTACGTGAGGGTCGGCGGTTCGGGTGAACATAGGGGGTTATTAGGATATACAGTACCGGTGTTGGTAGGGTAAGGGATTTATCAGTTTTGGTTGGGAGTGACGGTTACTAGATATTTCTGGTTAATGTCAAACGGGAGATCTAACTTGGCACTATCATAACTATGGCCCGATAAGTCAGACTTATCATCAACCGATGCTCAAGAAATTTCAGCATCCTCGGTACTCTTTATTATTTCATCCCCCGGTTCCTTATCCGGGTCCTATTTCTCAATACATGTACCCACAAGATATGTACATATATATATACACATTAGCACGTATAAATAATATTATATACTTTACACATATGTTGCCATTTTTACCTATTAATGTACCCAGTGACTTCCCCTGAATTCCCTCGTGCGGACAAGTCTGTTATTATGTTCCGGACCATAATAACTCACTTGTCCATCCAAGTTCATCCAGATCCCATCACTATATATTATTAGTTGATATTCAGATCCTATAATACTTGAGCTACTGGTTATATTTTAGGTATCTTTTAAAGACATCCTAATTCTTTATAACCAATGGCTCTTATACCAAGTTCTGTAACACCCCGTAACCGCAGCGGAAACGTAACCGGGGCGCCACAGACACCTCTGATATCAACCACATTGTTTATAAAGAAAACTGAATACATTAATATACTTCAATTTACATTATTTCATATTTCATTACCGTATAGGTGATACACACATCATACAATACGATACATAATTCTATCTATTATAATGTATCATAACATTCCGCACGCAAATCTTACACACAACAAGCACTTAGCACGTATGCAATCACTTCATCTTAATCGTACCTGAAAAGCATGTGAGAAAAAGGGTCAACTACGAATAGTTGGTGAGTTTCACAATTCGAGTAAACCATGATAAATCAATATCAAAATATAATATTATCGATGTAATTATGCTGAGCCCACAAGTGAAACCTCTGTTAACCCAGTACTGTACCCGTTCCGGGGGCAATGTTAACCCAGAAACACTTCTAGGGACATCTGGGGACACTGTTAACCCAGTACAGTACCCATTCCAGGGACAATGTTAACCCAGAAACACTTCTAGGGACATCTGGGGACACTGTTAACCCAGTACAGTACCCATTCCGGGGGCAATGTTAACCCAGAAACACTTCTAGGAACATCTGGGGACACTGTTAACCCAGTACTGTACCCATTCCGTACGATTCCCGTACAATCAAATATTTATAAATACACGCAAATCCATGCGTTCAGTATGTACTTAAACATTTCAATAGTAACATGCTTTCCGCTTCGAGAAAATATTTAAAAACAATTCAGAAAAAGGGGCTCGTGAAACTCACCTTAGCACATGCAAGCAGGTAACAACAGTCATTATCAGTTAACACGTCCAATCTGTAATATGATCCCTTTGATCGTTACTATACAATTACTATTAATATAACTTTAACCGTGTTAACCGGTACATCTGGGGACACTGTTAACCCAGTACTGTACCCGTTCCGGGGGCAATGTTAACCCAGAAACACTTCTAGGGACACTGTTAACCCAGTACTGTACCCATTCCGGGGGCAATGTTAACCCAGAAACACTTCTCCGGACTCAGATTGTGATATCGTTTAGAGCTCAGTAGTCAAAATTCTATTAGTTTGTTTTCCCCGTTTAGCGTGCCTAGCACGGTTATCCGTTTTTACGTTTCAAAAATGAGTTTGGTCACACACGACACGAAAATAGTCGTTGACTGATAATTTAATTAAAGTTGTGAAATTAGAGCTCGGTTTAGACGCCCCGATTGGCCGCGGGACCCGTTTCCGTCTTTAGTGCACCGGAAACTGTTAAATCGGTTAAAATTACTCAAATCATCCGAATTATTTTCGGATGATTTACATTTAACTCAGTTATATGAAAATAGTTCATTTTTAGGGTTTTTATACACCAGTCAGCTCGCTTAGGCGAACTTTACCGGTTTACGCGTTTTAAACTTTAAAAGTTTATTTTTGCACAAATAATTATCCGTTTAATCTCGGATCTTGAAATTTTTCACAAATCATTTTTTGACAGTGGGGAATTTTATAAAAATATTTCCAGAATTAATTTTTATATTTAAAATTTATTTATCTATTTTTAAACACCATTTAAACACTAAATATGTCGTAAATACCAAACGACCTTAGAAAAATCCCAAATTTTTCCTGGATGACCCCTGCCACCCACATAGTCCCCTGTAATTTTTCCAGAACCAAAATCTCTTTTTACATGCCATTTTCACTAAAACCGAGCTAGAAAACCCTAGAACTCGTTTAACCGAAAAGCCTACTTAGACTTCTCCAACGGACCTAAAATTTTGTGTGTGACTTTTACATGTTATAAAAAGCTTATCTGGAATTTCCAGAATTTTTCATGATATTAAACTATTTTTCACCATTTTTAGCCAAAACCGAGCATTAAATTCACCAAATATTCATCCTTTGTCCAAAAATTACAAAATATTCACAGAACTCTTAGTTTCATGTATTTAACACCTCTGTAAAATTTCATGACCTAACTCTAAACCGTTCACAATCTGTCCAAAAATCCATAACCGAACATAAACCGAATATACCTTTTGTTTTCCGCCACTACAAGCTACAAACTCGTCTTTCCGCCTTATCAACCACTAAATACAGAACCTACAACCAACATACCACAATACCAAGCAAGTTACACTCACAATCAAGCCTCTTACACTATAGTTTCGGTTATTGTTTCAAAACTAAAGTTTAAACCGTAAAAATTCGTTTTTGGTTCGTTTAACTCCTTTCTTGGACCAAGATCCCTTGTATAACTCGTATACATCACTTGATCATGCAAGAATCGGTTTTCATCTTTGAAACCTCATTTTCTTGCAAACAAACTCAAGAAACGAAGATGAAAACGTAAATAACTCGATCTTTACCTCGGTTTTCTTGCTAAAAATCTCGGTTTTTAGTTCATGAAGGTGGAGAGGGTTGAAGAACATGGATTGGTTGCTTAAAAAAAATAACAAGAGAATGGGGTTTAACCCCTTGGGTCCGATCGGTGTTAAGGGTGAGGTGGGGTGGGACCCACCTCTCCATTCCTAGCCACATGTTTGGATTCTCGCAATCCGGATAATGTTTTGGATAATCTGGTTCATTTCGTTTTTCGGTTGAATGTTTAACTCGGCTTAAAACGAGGCTAAAACGGTCGTTTTCGGCTTAAAAATGAAATTTATTTAAAACCGATTTAAAAACTTTAAAAACTTAAACCATGACATTTATTAACTTAAAACATCATATTATTAATTATTGCGCATCTTTTTTGGCTTGATCGATCATCTCTTGCTCGGTTTGGTATTGAAGGTTTCATTTAATGTACCGACGTATCATTAAATCGAAATTCTTTTTCTGTGCCGTACTTTACTTATCCCGAAGCATTAATGCTTCGTAAAATCACTAAATATTATAGATATCGTCTATAATTGAACCCTCGATTCGTTCGGGTTTCAATAATTATCGATCGATTAATCGCATATTCAATACGATGAATTATATATTCACGTACAATCAATACAGTGAACCATGTATTCTCGTATAATTACTATGGTAATTCATGTACCCGACATTAAATATGACGTAACTATTGTCTACCGGTTAGGGTATACCTGGTTTCTTCGGAATCGTTACACGTCTCATGTGCCTTTAATGGACATTGAGGTTGATGAACAGTTGAACTATATTGAGCAACCAATCGAGATAGTTGATCGCAAGGAAAAGCAACTCCAACACAAGGTTATACCGTTAGTGAAGGTGATATGGAAGCACCGTAAAGGATCATATGCTACATGGGAAGTTGAAGAAGAGATGGGCAAATTTTATCCAAATTTGTTTATGTAATAGTTAGGTTTCGGGGACGAAACCTCTTTAAGGAGGGAAGACTTCTAACATCCCGTTTTTCGAGTTTCGGTTAATAAATGAAATACGAGTTATTATGAGTCGGGCTAGTGTTGGGTTAAATGGATATGGGTTATGGACTTGGGTTATGAAGGAAGGAAGGAAAGACCATGGGCTTAAGCCCATGATCCATAATTATATAAACCTTAAATCACCCATTTAATTCATTTCACACATATTCCATACACCACCAAAACACACACACTTAAGCTCTCTCTAGTTTCTCTCCTTTTCTCTAGCCGAATCAAGATAGAAAACCTATCCCGATCCAAGGTAATGATAGTATGATGTTGTATGAGCTTAAACCCGTTAGATATGGTCACTAAACGACGAGCCGAAACCTTAAACCGTTAAAGTCACGAGATCCGGATAGAATCGGGTATAAACCGATCAAAATATGAGCTTAGGGGTCACCCTAGCTTAGATCTGGTTCGAACAGGACGAAAAACGGTGAAAAACGGTGTAAAATGGGGTAGACCGCGTTTTTCCGGCCACCGCCCGGTTTTCCGGCACAGCGGCGCCGGAAAGGTGGCACGGGTATTTAAGGATGTCAGGGAATGTTTATGACATTCTCTGACAAAACCTAACCCTAATTCGTTACGGGAGAATAACGAATGAGCTTCAATTCGTTATGTGGTTCGTTACGGAAGAACCCTCGTTCGTTAGGCTAGTTTGTTAAGGAAGAATAATGAACTAGTTGATCAATTCGCTATGATTGCCAGTTCGCTATTAAAGACCACTTCTCTATAAAGTTCAATTCGTTAAGATGGTCCATAAGTGGTGATTCGTTATGATATAACGAATCAGAACTCCATTCGTTATAAAATTCTAATTCGTTAAAGAATTGAATAACGAATCAGATAACTGGATAACAAACTAAGTTTAACAAAATGACAGAACAGTCCCTGTACTTAGAAAAAGAATGATTTAATTACAAAGAAGCCCTTGAACATTTAAGTTAGCAAATTAATTAATGATTCAAAATTCTAATGGAAACTGTGATAAGACAGTTAATGGAACTTAAATTTTTCGACCCCAGCCAGGGGCTCTGCCCCTTGGACCCTACTAGGGGATGCCGCCCCTAGAACCCGCTGCCAGGGGCGCTGCCCCCGGACCCCGTTCGTTGAGAGTTATAACTAGACTAGAAACGCGATGTGAGTAGTGATAGTTAATTGATATGTGTAATTGTTATACCAATTAGTCGTGCACAGCTAAAGAAGGGAATAACTATTAACGGTGAACGTAACCGCGTTCAGGTGAGTTTCTAGCCCCACTTCCTTTTTATGTTTTCGGGACTGTGTGCATATTCGATGTGATAGTTAATACACTTACCTTAAATGGTAAGTGTATGCCTTGTATGATTTATGTATGATGATTGCTTGATGGTGTGTGAATGATCTTCGGATATCGCATGCACCGTCAGGTGGAAGTTAAGGATATGATTGATATATATGATGTATGAATGATGTATGTATGAAGATATATGATGAATGAATAATGTATCCCAAGGTATGTTATTGGTACTTGAACGATCTTCGGATATTGCACGTGTTGTCATGTAAGGTACGTAAAGACAGGTATGGTACAAATGCACTAAACAAAGGGACTAGACCCTAATAATATCTGTGAGGATAGGGACCAGACCCTAATAATATCTATGAGGTTATAGGGCGGAAGGCCCTTAAAATAGGATGGGTAGTTATGTACGAAAAGTAAGTATGAATAATGTACACCCCTTCGGGCATGTGTGCAAGTATGTGAACTGATTGTATGTCGTATGATTAACTAGAACTCACTCAGCGTAGCTGACTTTTAGTATGCACGCAGGTGAGTAGGATGAGGCAGCTCGCTTGAGGGGAAGCACATGGCATGGATTTGAAGACACTGGCATCTTAATAAAGTGTTATGTTATGTTATGTTATTTTAAAAGACAATGTTTTATGTTTGAATGACTTGAATGCTCGTTAAGAGAAGAATTAATGGTTATGTAATGTAACAGTTTGAATGTTTTTATTATTCTGCGAACGTTTTTATTAACTCTAATATTTAGAACTGTGTTTTTGAGTAAATCCAACGTCCAATGTAGGGCACCAGAGACGGGTCCTTACAGTTGATCATTAACACACGACATGTTTTTGACCGAAGTCACCAAAAGTGAACCTGTTCTATCCCACAACAATCACCATGAATCCCACCCTCTTTTAAATCTATACGATGAAATCGGAGACATTAGACTTTGCATATGTGCAGCTGAAACTCCATCCATAACTCGATTCTTCCTAATTCGGTAAATTAAAAGCAATTTCTCATTGGAGATTAAACACCGATCAGATACCCAACCGTGTTTAACTGTCTCCAACTCGAAAATATTAGGAAAAACAAACTTTAAAGATCAACCCAACCATGGGCGGATTCATTGTTCGGCCAGGGTGAGCGTTTGTACCCACTCAAGTCCATAGTCTCCTTTATAAATTTGTAATATATTAGGTTCAAAACCCAAGTGACCCATCCAAAAAACTTTTAGTGACCCATTCATAATTTTTTTAGTGACCCAAACTTAACTTTTAAAATTTTAAGCCAAAATTTTAAAGTCCTAAATTTAATTTTGTTATGAACAATAACAAGTAATCCTATATTAGTTAATTGCTCAACCACTTTAATTGAAAATTTGGAATTAGTGGGAGGCGAACGTATTAGGGTAATGGCGGCTTCACATGTTGTCGATGACACTGGTTATAGACTCAAAAGACAAAGACACATAATCATTAATCAACATTATTATAATATTGATTGTTTCAGCAGTGTTGTCGTTATGAAAATTCAGAATTTGGTGATCGCTTTAATGAGATTAACACATTTTACTTCAAAACATGTTGGCTTTTAATCCGTATGATTCATTTTTCAAGTTTGATGCATCAATGTTAATGAGATTGTGTGAGTTTTATCCATATGATTTTGATAATGGGGACAAAATTGTTCTTGCATCTCAACTTGGTTTGTACATTGATAGTGTGCGAAAAGATGAAAGATTTGCTAATCTGAAAGGTATTGTGAATCTTTCTAGAGTTATGGTGGAAACAAGGAAACATATATCTTTTCATTTGGTTTATCGATTATGAAAGCTAACATTAGTTTTGCCTATTGCAACCGCAACGGTTGAGAGATGTTTTTCGGCAATGAAGATCTTAAAGACAAATTTACGTAATCGAATTGGTGAAGAGTTTTTGAATGCTTATGTAATTTGTAGTGTTGAAAAAGAAGCACTTTTAAGTGTTACGAATGAAACCGTAATTGACCATTTTCAAAAGATGAAATCACGTGGAGGTCAATTGTAATATGTATTTTGTTTATCTTTAATGAAATTTGTTGTTTACATTTCTATACGTAGTTTGTTTATTGTAAATTTTTTATTCAACCTGTTTCGGTTTGACCCGACCCATTTTGGTTTGACCTGTTTTAGTTTGAATTAATAACACGGCTCAAGCCAAAAACGATTAATATTTCCATTACCCACTTCACTTTTAATAGCAAGAGATAAAGACGAATTTGAGTTCACCATTATCTAATTTTAGCACAATCCTTTAGATACGAGCCTTGTTTGTATCTCGTTCGAGGATGGTGTAGCTCTTCAATTTCTTTTTTTAGCTCTTCTACTTCTTTTTGTATCTTATAATTTTCTAGCATCTCTTTAGTCTTACTGTGATAGTTTTAAATAATTTAAATTTAGGTTCATGGTTTTTTTTTCCTAACTTCATTTTTCGAGTTTACGTTTAAATAATTAAATATGGTTACATGTTTTTTTTAAAAGTTGGTCAAAATGATCATTTATCTTAAAAAAACGTATTCAAAGTGGTCGTTTCATGTGATTTTGCCTACCATTATGGCATTATTTATTCCAAGTAATGCTTTTCTTAAAGTTTTGGTCTAATGTCGACAATTTCTGGTCTTTCAACGTAATGTACAAGATAGTTTTTTTTTTTTTTTGTCATTCTCATGATTAACGTTCAACAACTAAATTTAATATTTAAAGCAAAAGACAAAAGTTAGGGGTCAGATAAGTCATTCACGATAGTTATAAGTGGAAAACGAAAATATATTAATTTGAAGCACTACAACAGAAGCAGCACACCTTTGTCTTTAGACATTTGTGGTCGTGTCGGACTGAAAACAGATAGCGACGGGGCAGGTGGTGTGGAAAATCCAACGTTGTTTCCCCTAACTTGGTCAAAAGCTGTCTTTGACTCATGCTTTCAACAGTACAAGTGTTGATGAGAAATGTACAAGCCTTCAAAGAATTTTAATTGGTTCAAATTTCTTCAGTATTGTATTATTTTATTTTTTTTTTAACGGCAAATTTCGTTAGCACAACTAGCAAGAAGCTAGAAACCGAACAAAAGAAAACATGACTACAACATAAAATTACACCAATCTTTTCACAACAAATTTTTGAAAGACGAACGATTTTTTATCCAAAGAAATCCCAACAATTTAATGTCCTCCGCAGTTTTGGCGAAACAAGCCGTCTTATTTGAGAAGATGACATCGTTTATAGTCTTCCAAATGCACTAACACGCTGTCAGAATGATCCCGTATAAAACCTTGTTTTTTTTAGTCCCCAAATTAATAGTTTCATAATAATTAAGCAAGTCGCGCATCGAAAAAGCATAGATGGGAGGAATGTGACACCAGTGGCTAACAAATTGCCAAACTAATGTGGCAAAATAACAAGAAGTGGGGAGATGATCACTCATTTCTTCGTATTCTTCACATAATCTACACGTCACCGAACCCACCTCAATGTTTCTTTGGGATAAAGCCACGAGGGTCGATAGTCTCTCCATTTCCGCCTTCCAAACATGAATGTGTACTTTTTTAGGCACTCAATTATTCCACTTAAAAATAAACGAAGCACCCAAATTTGAGTTATTGAACTGTAGGTTCCCAGCCGGATCTACACGGAAATATCTCGTTCTACGTAGGTGCGGAATCCCTACGTAAGACGATACGAGTGTAGAAACGATATACGTTAAACACAAGCAAACACACGTTACAATAAACAAAGAACACGTTGTATTGCAACTAATAACACGTGATTCACCGATCACAATTACACGTCCTAAATCGTTTTTTTTTACAAAACAAGCCGCAGCTAAGCTTTTATGGTTATCGACAACTTCGCCTGTTCCACAAGTTCGCTTATAAGAGGCGAACTTGTGAAACAAGTTAACAAAACATTAATACAAATCCAACTAACACAATTACAGACACTAGATACTGAACTACTGACATCATGTACCAACAGACTCCCCCTTGGCAGTAGCTTCATATCTCTATCTTCAAACATGTGTCTCGTAATCCCAAAAATCTTGTATCTTCCATCTTCAAGCATGAACGCCTTCTCGTACGCAAACTGAAACTACTCTTTGATATTTCTTTGCTTCTTCTTTCCAGGCAGGAATATAAAATATCTTTTTCTCATTTAGCACCTGCAGATCAGCTTGAGACAAATTCACTAAGTGCATTGGATCATACACTCTCATCAGCTCCTGTTCATCTTCATCCTCCATTACTGCTTCAGCCGTCTCACTATTAACGTACCACCATTTCAGATCCTTGAGCACATCCTTGGACATTTGTTTCATCGGCACTTCTTTTAGACACCGGATCGGCTTATACTTCATTATCATCCAAGGCTTGCCATCTGCTCTCATTCCTCTGTCTTTGTCTTCAACGAGCTTTCCTTTCTGCGGTTTCAACAGCTCGAACTTTTTCTCCTTTATGCTTTCCTTCCAGACTATCTTCCCAATGATCCTAGCCATGTTATCATCACTCCTGTTTATCAACCCCAACCTGGCTAAGTCCTTCACCTCACACTCAGGCAACGTATTCAACGACCTCAACAATCTCTTAAAATACTGAACCCCATCATACCGTTTAATCACAAAAAGCCTCAACTGCTCATCATATAACCAGCAAATAATCCCCTTTTTCGATTCAGCATAACCCTTGATGTTGTAACTTTTCTTGAACATAGTAGGGACCGCCGGTTTCTTAGTCTTTACGAACCACTGAGCGTAGCCTTCTTTCCATCTTGGCTGCTCTTCCCATTCTGTCTCATCACATCCCGTATCTTGACCCAAATCTGACTTTTCAACTTCTGGAATTTCATGTTCAACGTTCTCCTCCACAATCTCTCCCTCTTCGACTTCACTATCAATCACGATCTCAGCCCCTATCTTCTCAATCTCTTCCAACGGTAACACATCCTCATCACCTATAACATCATCATCCAACACCTCCTCAGCCTCCACAACCACCACATCATCACCCCCTGAACCGCCAGCTGCACTCGTTGACTCCCCCTGAGATGTGGAAGTCCCAAGAGCTTGTTCAGTTCTTGGCAACTATCCACCTGCATCTTTCGATGCATTGGGATCATCGTCTCGATCGTTTCTCTTCTTCGTCCTCAGTTCGTCACCCTTACAGCTCGTCTCCCCCTGAGATGCCAAGAACTGTTTCAAGGCATCAAATATTTTACCATGCTCGATCAGGAGGGATGACTGAATTTGATTCTCCGCAACGAGGCGCTGAATAGCATGAGTCTGGATTAGATTTACTCTTGATTGTTCTACCACGACCCTTTCAAGCGCTGCTATTCTTTCCGAGTCGGATAAGGTTGCATCGAAATCAAACCTCATATGTGATATGTCTTAAGCGTACGGAGGAGGGATTCCTAATGTAACCAGCACCTCAGAAACAGGTGGAAACGTAACCGCAGGTGGTATCGTAATCGACAACCCTGCAGTGGCAACAACTGTCGACTCAACAAACCTTGCTACGACCTCCGATGGAGTAAGAGTTGGAGGGGGGCAAGGACACAATCTCCGGAGCCGAGAGCTGGAATGTAGTGGGTGGTATGCCGAAAGAAGATGAGGTAGTCAACACTGGAACATCCGTGGCGCTTGGCCCTGTAACTGGCAATGATGAAGGGACCATAGTCATACCAGACAGTGCGGGTGGAGTGAAACGAACCACCCTTGAGCTCTCACCAGCTCCCGAACCTGCACCTGCCCTTTCCCTTCTCGCTCTACGGACCAACCGATGTAAATCTTCCTCAAAATCCGAATCAGTGTCATCGGTGTCTCTCTTTCTCTTCCCATGAATCCTTTCTTGTGTAACTAAAATCCGTCTAGCTTCAGCCATATCATCATCTGAGGAATCAGAATCAGCCTCCGTCGTAGCTGTCATAGCCACATCCATACTAGTAACCCGTGCAACCGAGACTTGTACCTCTTCCTCTGGATCAACACGTTTCATATAAAAGAATCCTTGACCGCCAAACGAAGCTTCAAGGTCTACATTTTCCTCCGGTTCCACAACAGGAGCAGCAGGTAAAGCTTGCTGAACCACAGGTGGTGGTTGAGGTGCTTCAGCCTGTTGTGGTGCAGGATCCCGAAACTCGTCCCCACGAGCTGCAACATACCCCGGGTTGATCAAGTACCCAAATAGCGGAGTATTTCGAGGACGGAGTTCTGGCTTACTTCTGGCACTTGATGATCTACACTGGGCAAAGATTCGCTTGCTGACACTTTCCACATACCGAATCGGACGGCGCTGAGGTAACGAGGGAGCCACGTGATTCAAGATCATTTGAAGAAATCTTGGGTACATTAAGAATCTCTCACGCGCCACCGCTCGTCTTTGACGGTCTATCTCGTAGAACACCATCTGACTAAAGCTATAACGCTTATTGTAAGTCAGTGTTGTCATCGCCGACTGCATCGTTGCACCCATTCCATCTGTACCGGCCTTTACCCGACATGCACACGATCATCACGTGCATGAGAAAGCGCCATTGATCTAACAAGAACCCCTTTCGTCTTTGAGTATCCCCCAATGGACCAGAATAGCCCATTCTTAGAAAAGCACCATCTCTGAATGGAGCCACGAAGTCTGTAGGATCGTCTCTCGTTTCATCTCTAAATTGCAAGGCCACCCTGATCTGCTCAGACGAGAACTGCACTACCTGATTGTTAACCGTTGCACGCATAACCGGGGGCTCGACTCGACAATCATATTCCACTGTCTGCCAGAAATCTTCTATGTTTGGCAAAGAGATAGGCAGTGTTGTAGTAATAGTGTGGAAGATACGCGAGCGGATAAGAAACGTGATGATCTCGCGGAAATCATCAACACCGCTCGCATCCGGGTCCAGAGTAATGTACATATTATGCCCCGGGAAAAACTGTCGGTTGTTGTCTCCACCTTCATCACCACCTGCACCCCCGGCTCCAGCTACAGCTGCCATTTCTGCAACAAAATCAGTCTAAGTTAGAGAATCGTCTAGTCAAATCACAAGTTCGCCTGTTACCATGAGCGAAGTTATGATTTATTCTGTATAGGCGAAGTTATGGGTGGGGCGAAGTTGGTAATAACTTCGCCTGATAAATGTAAATTAACAATAAGTTAAAAGGGCCAGGCGAAGTTAATGATAACTTCGCCTAACCACAACTTCGTCTCATATACTGTTAAACAATTAAATATCAGGCGAAGTTAACCCTTAGGCGAAGTTAAGGTTAACTTCGCCTAAACTGTAACTTCGCCTGAATCTGAAGCGGCAACTGTATAGACGGCCAAACGAGGTGAAATTGGATAATTTGATGATTGTGGACTCTACAAAACATGTTTTGAGGAGATCGCGACGATCAAGTTGATTACGACCACGTGAAAATAAGTTTGAAAAGCGGGTGTTGAGGGTTTGAATGAACGGGGTCACGAATCGGATCAAAACAATCTTTGATTAACGCCATTGACATAGATTATAAGTTAGGACAACACTACACACCTTAAGACGGATTGAAATTGATTAATATGAAGGTTTGATTCACAAGATAACTTCGCCGAGGATTAACAGTTGATAAGTTCGCTGGTTTATGAAAAGTAAAAGTAAAAAGAGTTTGACTATAAGACTTCTTTATATACCTTCAATATTATACAGGCGAAGTTAGGGTTAACTTCGCTTACCCCTTAACTTCGCCTGTTTAATAAGTTCGCCTATAATTTCACAACTTCGCTTATATTAAAAGTTACACAACAAGCCCTTATAAATTGAACATTTTGCCATTAACTTTTAAAACCTCCTTTAAAGCGTTAAAATAAATATGATCAACGACCAAGTAACCAGGTATTAAACCATAATACGACATAAGTAAAATCAAAGTTTGAGATAGAATACACGGGATCAAATTTCAGTCTGACAGGGACTTACATGTTTTAGAAAAGATCCGAACAGGAATCATACTAATTAAGTGACTGTCACTTAGATCCATGTTCAGCTGTATTATGACATAAAGAAACAGGTTGTAAGCAGGTAAACAACTTAGCATGGTTTTCATCGTTTCTGTGATACGGATTAGGTTTAATTAAGCTCAAAATATAAATGGACAACACATCAGAGAATGTGATGGCTCCTATCTATTCTCAAAGCGTATTTGGCTTTCCCCAAGTCACCCTGAGTTGACCTCGACCCGTAGTGTCTGATTAAGCTGTAAATACATCTCGATATTCATCTCATTCTTGGTCTTGCCTTTTCATTGATAAGTATAACATAATAGACTTCAGAAGGCTTAAATAATAATAATAATTTTTTAAAATTTTTTTTTTTAAACATTTCCATAGCCGTAAACAGTAGACTACTGCAAGTCCCGAATCTGGATCACTGCAGTTTCTTGACACACTATCTTCTCGGGAATCAGAACACTCACGGGCTCGTGTATGACTGGGTAATCGCTTTTCTGCCTATCATTCGGAAAGATATATATGAAGACATGCAAAACTCTTAATGAGTTTCCACTTAAAATCGAGGAGAGTTAGTTAGTATCACTTCTACTTTTACGCACCATAAAAAGCTACCATGACATACAATGACTGTTCTAAAGTCTTTTAGGCCTAATAACTTCACTAGTTAAGTACACAGAATTAGTTTATCTATCACTTCCCAAGGTTGGATCAATTTTCTTTTAAACATAGTAAAAAAACTTCTTACGAAGTAGTAGACTTGAAAAATTATGTCATCTCCCTTAAAAGTATTTTAAATTCTATCGCCCCTCTCAAGTCAAAGTCTTCAGGTAAACGGCTATCCTGAAGATCCAATGGATCAGCCGGACCGACCGCATACGAGTATGTGTCCTTCTAACTAAGTATGAACGACTAATTTTCAGCGAAAGAATAAAAACACATCATAAACCGCCCCGGTCACTTTCAATCATCTGGTTAATGGCTATCCTCATACTCTACAGGTAGAAATGAGGACTAAACATATCCGAAGATATGTCCTTCAAACTGAAGCAACCGACATACTTCTAAGCGATAGTGACGTTTTTTTTTTATTTAATTAAAAACGAGAAACACGGTTACTCGGGATTGATCATCCCATTTAGCTCAACAAGGTTTTGAAAACGATTTTTGTCAAACGCTTTAGTAAACAAATCAATGAAATTATCTAACGAATCAACCTTTTCTAGCATTATTAATTTCTTCTCAGCACAATCCCGTATAAAATGATGACGTATGTCAATGTGTCTAGTTTTACTGTGCTTTACGGGATTGTTAGTTACTGAGATCGCTGCAGTGTTGTCAATGCAAATAGAAGTTTGAGTGAAATTCAGACCGTAATCGCGTAACTGCTGTTGTATCCAAAGAATCTGGGAGCAGCAGTTCGATGCTGCCATGTACTCTGCTTCACAGGTAGAGATGGCGACAGAGGTCTGCTTCTTGCACTGCCATGACACTAATCTGCCTCCAAGAAACTGGCATCCACCCGTTGTCGACTTCCGATTCTGATTGCATCCTCCATAGTCAGAATCCGTGTAAGCGACCAACTCCAAGTCTCCCCCTTTCGTGTACCACAACCCCAGCTTAGGCTTCCCTTTGAGATACCGCAATATTCTCTTCACTCCTTTCATGTGAGATTCCTTTGGGTTTGCCTGAAAACGAGCACAAAGACAAACTGCAAACATAATATCAGGTCTAAATGCAGTTAAATACATTAAAGAACCTATGATTGCCCGATATTGTGTGGGGTCCACTTCTGCATCACTGTCTGAGTCAGCACCCAGTTTGTGGTTGACGCAAACTGGAGTATCAAATGGAGTGCTGTCCTCCATCTTGAAGCGTTTGAGAACGTCTTGGACATATTTAGTCTGATGAATGAACATCCCATCTTTCTTCTGATCAACCTGCAATCCTAAAAAGAAAGTTAGTTCACCCATAGCACTCATTTCAAACCTCTTTTTCATGACGGCTTCAAACTCCTGACACATGGCTACTTTTGATGCAACAAAGATGATGTCGTCCACGTAGACTTGAACCAGAAGAAAGTCTCTTCCTTTTCTCTTAACGAACAGTGTGCTATCGATCTTTCCCCTTTCAAACCCATTCTCAAGCAAGTAACGGATAGAGTTGCATACCAGGCACGAGGGGCCTGATGTAGCCCATATAGCGCTTTACTTAGCTTGTACACGTGATCAGAAAAGTCTGGGTCAGGAAAACCCGGCGGTTGCTCACCGTACACAACCTCATCAACTTTACCGTTAAGAAACACACTTTTCACGTCCAACTAGAACACCTTCATCTCCTTGTGTGCAGCAAATGCCAAAAACAAACGAATCGCTTCCAATCTCGCCACAGGAGCAAACACTTCATTGTAGTCGATCCCTTCTTGCTGATTAATACCTTTTACAACCAGCCTTGCCTTGTTCCTGATAATTATCCCTTTTTCATCTCTCTTGCATTTGAAAACCCATTTTGTGCCAATCGCATGCACATTTTTCGGTTTTGCAACCAATTTCCAAACCTCCATCTTCTCAAACTGGGCTAACTCTTCTTGCATGGCTTCGACCCACGAGCTGTCCTTTAGAGCCATTTGATAGTTCTTTGGTTCAATCTGACTAATGAAACAGGTGTACAGGCACTCGTTAATGATACCTGTTTCTTTGATACTTGCGTAAACACAGGTGTCCTCATTCAAGCTTCGTCTTGTTTCTACACCATCAGACAGATCACCTATCACGTTCTCTAAAGGGTGATATTTATGAACTCCTATAGTCGGAACCGAACTGACTTGCAGATTGTCTTCCAGGTTCGAAGATAGTTCATCAATGGGCGATTGTTGTTGAGAGTGAAAAGGATTGAAGAATTCGTCTTCAGTAGAGGCAGCAGGGGTGTCGACAGCAGTTGACGAGGAAGGTTGACATTCATCGTACTGTGGTCGTTGCACAAAATTTTCTTCCTCATCATAAAGAATCTGCGTAGTTATTCTCTCATCAACTTCTGCACAATCCAAGTAAGGCAAATTAAAAGATTTAAAAAGCTTATCATAGTCGAAAGCCCCAGCGGGTCCCGTGCTTGGTTTTGGTGATTTGTAACTTGTGATGTCAGAGTTACACACCACCTCAACCTTGCTGGTCGATAGATTAAAGACTCGTCTGTTGGGTGTCCCAACAACATATCCGACTAAAATACCTTCGTCGGCTATCTCACCAAATTTTGAGTTCGTCTTTAATATCGAACACGGGGACCCGAATAGTTCGAGACCATTCAAGTTAGGCTTTCTACCATGCATAAGTTCATAACATGTTTTATTCAATCGTTTAACAGTTAAAACTCGATTAAGGATATAACAGGCTGTTGCAACAGCTTCAGCCCAGAACACCACAGGAAGTTTAGCATCAGCCAGCATGGTTCTGGCTCCTTCAATTAGCGTTCTGTTCTTCCTCTCAGCCACCCCATTTTGTTGCGGAGTATACGGAGCGCTGTACTGGTGCTCTATCCCTTTCTGTAAGCAGAATATCTCCATATGATAGTTTCTGAACTCTGTCCCATTGTCACTCCTGATGTATTTAACCTTTCTCCCCATAATATTCTCAACCTTGGTAATCAAGTTAATTACCAACTGAACCGTTTCATCCTTTGTCTTCAGGAAATATACCCATGAATATCGAGAGAAATCATCAGTTATCACCAAGAAGTATGATGTTCCACCTAGGCTTTTTACATTCACGGGACCGAAGAGATCCATGTGAAGTAGGTCTAGGGTACTGACTATTGAATTAACCTTCTTGGTGTGATGAGATTTCTTGTGTTGCTTTCCCTTCTTGCACGATAGACATTGGTCTTCAAAGTTGAAATTTTTCAAGGGAACACCCAGCACCAGCCCATTCTTGACAATGTAGTTCATTTTTCGAAGATGTATATGCCCCATTCTTCGATGCCATAACTCGGACTCCGATTCAGTTGCTTTTGACAGAAGACATGATTCTTCTGTTGCCATCTCAGTCGACCTCATGTCCATTACATATGTATTCTTTTCCCTTGGAGCCTTCATCACTATCCATGCCTCTAGTATCTTGAAACCAGGATATAGTACAATCGCTTCATTTTTGGTAAAGTGCACAGTGTAATCTTTGTCACAGATCTGAGACACACTCAGCAAATTATGCTTCAGCTCTTCAACGAAATTCACCTTTTCTAACTTCATTTTACCATTAGTCACCGTCCCAATTCCAGTAATTCTACCACCACTCTCTCCAGCAAAACTTACTCTACCTCCCTGAACAGGTTTCCATCCGTGTAACAAATTCTTGTTACCAGTCATGTGCCGGGAACAGCCGCTATCCACAACCCATAGATTGTTTGCAGCCCTGTTCAACTGTTCCTGCACGATTAAAGCAAAGGATTAAAATCTGGGGACCCAAGACCTATTGGTCTTGGGTCGATTATATCTGTTAAAAGGCATCCCGTACTTTGGCTGTCCAGAGTTAGTATGAGAATGATTTCTGTAAGTCCTAAAAGGATACCTTCTTGTAGATTGACTATGAGGCCATCCAAACCTTCGTGAATTAAATGAATTATGACTAGTGGATTGGTTGTTAACAGGGAAAAACTGAGATCGATTTCTTTGAAAACCTGGATTAGTCCAATATCTGAACTTTGATGAGTTTGCATTCTTACCATTATAGTAATTACTGTTAGCTCTATTCTCAGTTTTCGGAGGTCTCATACCTCTGAATCTCTGATTCAGAGGGCAATCAACAATCAGGTTTCCTATTTGATTACATCTGAAACAACTCCTGTGTTCAACTTTCATCTCAACAGTTGTTTCTGATGTTGAGGTAGCATTACTACCCGTTTGTCTAACATATGGTGGGACATACGGGTTTAGAGGAGACTTCTTTTCAGTAGGTTTATACTCCTCCCCACGTCTTAGTAACACTACCTCTTCTTTTGTCTCACTAGATTCGGATGTCTTGTCCGAATTTGATGAGACAGAGCTTGGAACATAAATCTTAACACTCGAAACAGGCTTAGTCGTATCTTTTTCACTCAATTCTGGTTTTTTAATTGAAACTTTGACAGGAACTGTCTGACTAATCTCAACATCAACAGATTTCTGATTATTAGGATCATAAGTATAGTTATGATTATAAGGTGGTGGTACTTCAGAATATCCAATTCTTCCCCTTTTAACTGGGGAACGTTGATCACTTACGAGGTGATCAAGTATTGCAGAGGAATTTCTAAACTGCTCAAGCTTTCTGTTTAGTCCCACCACTTTCACCTGGTAATCAGCTATTTGTTTATCCCTTTCAGCAATTAGTTTGGTTTTCTCTTCTAACACTTCATAGCTAAGATCAATTACTTGTATTTTTTCAGCTAGACTGGCTTTAAGACTTCTGATATCTTTTTCACTAGCTTTTATTTTTACCGAGTAACTGTTTTCTCTAGTTTTAGTGTAATGATGATCTTCTTTTAATGTTTTAAATTGAGCATCCAAACTAACAAACTGATCAGTTATTGTTTTCAATTGTTCAGACAGATTTTCACATTTCGTACAAGGGAGTTTAGAACTTACCTCAGAAAGCTGATCGTTCACTTCTGCCATGTAAGCTTGATTTTCTCCAGTCACTTTCTCACTTCTTGTAGTTTCGATGTTCACCAAATTTTCCTGTTCGAAGTCTTCCTCAACTTGTAGATTCCAGTTATACCCACTATTGTGTCTAGATACCATAGCCTTATTTTCACTACTTCCCCCATTCGGTTGTGCTGGCCTGTTCTGACTACGTTCTACTCTTTCATTTGTGCATTCTTTAGCAAAGTGGCCATTCTGTTGACAGTTATAACACCGTACCTTTGACTTATCAAAACCTGGTCTTTCACCAACGAATTTTCTACCAGTCTTCTTCATAAACCTTTTAACTCTTCTTACTATCATTGCCATCTGCCACTGCAGATCCATCTCTTCTAGATCATCAGCATCAATCTGATCATAATCTTCATCCAAAGTTGCGGGATCGACTATTTTACCTTTGATGTAGTTTTCATAAGAAGCAATGAAAGATGCATAGAGAACAAACTGCTGTTCAGCAGATTTAACACTCATGGGCATCTGAGAGTATTTGTTGTTCGGAACACTTGAGGAAAAACTACCCTTTGTTGCTTGAGGTTTAGAAGTATTTGTTCCACCAGCCACGAAACACACATCACCATCCATGTTGAGAGTTACATGACCTTCATGAGTTGAGTTAGCGCTCGAGTCTCCCTTTGAGTAGTAAGCAGATGATTCTGACCTTGAACTTGAACTTGAATTAACTTTCGCACCATACATTCCCGGATCCTGAACCTGATCAGTTGGTGTCTCTTTTCGAACCATGTTAAGTTCAAAAGTTCGTAGTTTATTGACTGCTGTTTCCAAGTCAATGTTGGCAAACTCTTTATCTTCTCTCATCAAGACAGTGTACATTTCCCATTTTGGTGGGAGAGCATCAAGAAGTTTTTATACGATCTCCTCTTCTTTGTAAACAATGGAATAATTGCTGAGTTAGGTCATCAGGTGATAATATCTTGTGATGATATCATCAAGTGATTCATTCTTCAAATACTTGAACACCGAGAATTGGGTTTTGAGTAGCTTAATCTTGGATGCACGTATCCCCACATTACCTTCATATCGGTTTTCCAGCGCTTCCCATAGCTCTCTGGCAGTTTTATATTTCCTGAAGGTGTGAAGAATCTCTTGAGGAAGAGCCATTGTTATCGCAGCATGAGCTTTGCTTTCAGCCTCATACATCTTCTTTTCTTCCTCTTCCATCTTGTTGTACTTCTTAATTTGTTCGCGACCCTCATACAAGGCCGTTGGTGGGATGTATCCATCTTGAATGCACACCCACATCTTAGCATCTTGATATTTAACATATTGTTCAAACCGATCCTTCCAAGCCACGAAATCGGTACCCTTTAGCATTTTTGGGGCCTTAGTTGCAGAGTCGGCCTCAACTTCCATTTCACCAGTTCCGTAATGTTTATCGAAGTCATCGCCAAAAAAAAATATGAACAAACACTCAAAGAAACCCAAAATTAATTAATTTTTTTTTATTCTGAACAGTACTGTAGGCGAAGTTAATGATAACTTCGCTTAAGTCTTAACTTCGCTGGATTACACAACTTCGCTGAAATCTTAACTTCGCTTCTTCTCAACTTCGCCTGATTAGGCGAAGTTGTAGATAACTTCGCTTAAGTTAAGCGAACTTGTGAGGTAGGCGAAGTTGTTAACAACTTCGCTTAAACTTATATCTTCGCCTAAACCCTACAAACAGTGGCGGCAACTTCGCCTGATGAACACAACGATTTTGCAGGTTTGATTTAGACGTATTGCGAGGTATGTGAAGGTGTAATGGGTTGTTTTTGATGGTGGGAGAAGGGTAGGACACGAAAACTCGGTATATTAACGTAAACTCGTCCCGCGAATAGTCGAACGGAACGATTTCTACACCCGTGTGATAATCCCGAACCACACAATCACGAGCAAATGCTCTGATACCAATTGTAGGTTCCCAGCCGGATCTACACGGAAATATCTCGTTCTACGTAGGTGCGGAATCCCTACGTAAGACGATACGAGTGTAGAAACGATATACGTTAAACACAAGCAAACACACGTTACAATAAACAAAGAACACGTTGTATTGCAACTAATAACACGTGATTCACCGATCACAATTACACGTCCTAAATCGTTTTTTTTACAAAACAAGCCGCAGCTAAGCTTTTATGGTTATCGACAACTTCGCCTAACATGTTAGGCGAAGTTGTTGATAACTTCGCCTGTTCCACAAGTTCGCTTATAAGAGGCGAACTTGTGAAACAAGTTAACAAAACATTAATACAAATCCAACTAACACAATTACAGACACTAGATACTGAACTACTGACATCATGTACCAACATGAACAAAATCTTTTTCATGGAGGAAACCGAGAAAATTCCGGAAGGTTTGCTATGCCAAATCCAACGGTCCGGGTTGTTGCTTAAAGAGAGTTGTTGCAACAAATTTAAACAATGTTTTAAACAAATTTGTTCAAACAAATTTAAACAATGTTTCAAATCCAACGGTCCAATATTATATTATTAACACATGATTTTACACCATGTTTCAAACATTGAATTGTTATTTGTACTAGGTTATTCACGGGTGGAAATATAAAAATGGTCAACTAAAGACATATTTAAGATGATAAAAGTTTGTTTCATATGTTCTTTAAGAAAATTATTTGATATAATTACAATTATATTCATATGTAAACAACGTACTTAAAACATAAACTTACTAAAAAAGAAGATTCATAGTCATTGTTTGGAAACATAATTTAAAACTTTTAAAAATTATAAATTTATAAACTGCTAAATATTTCCTTATAAACCATATTTGTTGTATTGCTTGTAACTTTACCTTTCTTATCCAAAATATGCATTTTAATACAATCGATACTCTTCACTCTAAATATAGCAACATATAATTGACCATAATTAAAAACGGGTATCTCATATATATTCCAACTCTTGCTAGAGATCAGCTTTGAGTTATTACAATTATATCGCGCGTATCTATTGTGTCACCAATATCACCAACGATTAACGTTGCAACTTATAAGTTTATCGCATGTTGTAAGTCCTTGCATCTTTTTGCCTTGTTCCAGTAATACATAACTTTAAATCCATACCGGGATCGTTTTTAAAACAATCACTTACCATCCGGTATCCTTGAATCAAAGGATTTTTAGAATCTAACATTGTCACCAAGTAATTCATTATTTCCCCATCTAACATTTCCGAACTTGATTTTGAGTTGATGCGTAAGAAAATGGTTATGTGTTAATACTAATTTAATTAAATTACCTATAATTTAAATTATTCATAAAAAAAATTAAAAATAATAATGATGCTTTAAAGATTCACCTTGAGTCATGACAATTATGATATATAATACGTAAATTCAGTTATTTCATATAATAATATTTATTTATGACTTTTTGTATAAGTTTTTGATATATTTATACACTATTAATTCAAAGTGGCAACCCAAAATTTGGTGTGGTTTTATTTAAAAATAAACCATTGATACCGATATTATTATATTACATTTTGTGAGTATAAAAATGATATTTAAAAGAAGAAAATGTTGTCACGGATTTAAAATATAAATTTACAAAGACTAAGATTTGGTTGTAAAAAAAACAAATTATCGATCTTAAAATAAAAAGAGAAATGTTCAACATGGGTTAGCAAATCAAAGAACGTTTACCACACAGGTTGAAAATATATAATGCGTCATATATATGTATATGTTACACTATAATGAATTGTAAAAGGTTGTATTTTTAAAAATAATATAATTATATATGAATTATAAGGTATTTATAAGAGTAAAATTACAAGTTCAATCATCTTTATAACTTAAACCATGAACCAAAAAACTACATTAAGAAAAACATGCAAAATCTATTTAATTCATATGTTACATGCCAAAAACTTTGAAATATTAAGAAAAACGTTCGAAAATATATGATTTAATAGGTTATAGGTTATTGAAATGTGTATTACACGGAAGAAAGTTATATAAAAAACGTCAATTATAAATATATGTTAATATATTGAAATATATTATAAATTTTGTATTTATATGAATGAATAATTTAATATAAATGATATGTTTTTGAAATGTATCCAAAAATGAAATGCTTATAAAGTCATGCCTAATAATTATAATATTATGTAACTATTTCATTTACTGAACTACTCACTAAACTTTCTTTGAGAATGATCAAATAAGAATGCAAGCATTGTTATGATCCTTAAACTCTTATTGTTTTAGCCTATAACATTTAAATACAACAATATAAAATAATATAAAGAAAGTCAATTGAATGTTTATGAATCCACTTGTTGACACCGTTACCTAAAAAGAAAAAATCAACCACAAAGTAAAAAATAAAACTAGAAATAATATATATATATATATATATATCAAAATTTGAGAAATCTTAAAATGACTTAATAATTTGATTAATTTTAATTTGTCTGAAAGTATTAAAATCTCGTAATAATAATATTATATAAGACATTTATGAACGTATTAAAAGACAATTATTCAAATATTTATATTGATATATAATTAAGGAAATCATTATTGCTAGTCAAAGCGATTATTAAATTTATGTCATAATCATATTAATTATACATCTATATACTAATAAATAACTATATAATTATGGTAATACGTTGAATAATTGACAGAAAGTTTAAAAGCTGCAATATAATTTGTTGGTCATTCAAAAAAATACCTACAATATAATAAAAATCTATAAGACCTAAAAACAAAATATAAATAATAACGCGATAATAGCCGAGTCACAAACTCCACATACTGACTCAAGTCACAAATATGTTAGCTATGCAGTTCGAGAAATCTTTACTAAATAATTTAGATATAATTACAAAATTTAAAATAAAATCGATTATTTAAAATCCTTCCAAAATTTATGGAAACAATTTTTAATTTTTTGAAACATTAAAATGGAGTGTTTATTTTAGGCATTAATTTTGACAATTATGAATAATTAAAAAATAGTCAAATATATAAAATTGGAAACCTTGGCGAGATTGAAGATATGAACAACTTTAAAGGTTTGTTGCAAAATTGGTCAAATTCCGTATTTAAAATGAGTTTAAATTTACTATGAATATTAAGAGTAAACTAAGGGTATTATATATAAGCAAAAATAAATAAATGTACATTTTACTATAAAGGAATTTTTAATTTAACTTTTGTTTAAGTTACATTCAATGACTTTTTAGTTAGATATATTAAATCGAAACAATAAAGTTGTATTCTACTAATTTTACTAAATAATGTAGACATTATTGCAAAATTTAAAATTAAATTGGTTAATAAGAAAAATTTTAAAAATTATGAAAAGGTTTTTAACTTTTGAAACATTAAAATGAGGGTTTATTTTAGACATTAATTTAGACATTTATGGATAATTAAAAAATGGTCGAATATAAAAAATGAATGTTGAGATTGAAGAGTATGGAAACATTTAAAAGTTTGTTGCAAAATTGGTCAAATGGGTTTAAATTTGTTATGAATATTAAGAATAAATTAAAGGTATTATATAAAAACAGAATTAAATAGAAGTCGGTAATAAACTGGAAAATAAGTTATGTAAAAAGAAAAAACAAAATTAACACACAGGTTAACAATTGATAGAAGTTTCAAGATTAGATTCACACATGCTAACAGTCAAAATAAAGCTTGATCATATAAAGATAATATAATGTATATGAACTGTGTAACCTACATATTACATAAATAATCGTAACTTAATACCCATTCTTGTACAAAAACAAAGCCATTTTTCCTGCAAATATTCCTTACAGACAATTAGCTGTTCTACAGGTTGGGCCGCTATAAGCTGAAATGATTAAAATTAAATTAGTATTACATTATATATTATTATGGATAAATTAAAAATAAAAACATATATTTTGGTTTAGTAATAATTACCAATGACGGATAGATGCGATTAGAGAAATTTTAATCACAGCCTAAATAAACTGTTCATTGTATGGAAGATAGAGCAGTTAGAGAAACTTGAACATGTCTATTGAATCTTGGATTTTGATGTATAACCTAAATAGATTATATGAAAATCATATCATAATTAAAAACAATACAAACAACAAAGCGCAAAGAAAATGAAATGACAATGACAATAACGAATAATACACAAGAATCGACCATCAGCGTAGAATAAATACTTTACCGGAAACATGGAAGAAATGGCTAAACCGAGAGAGAGAGAGAGAGAGTGAGAGAGAAATAAAAATGAATTTTAGGGTATGTAATGTTAAGCTTTATATAGTATGAATTGGGGTGATTTGGCATTAATAAGAAAGGAAATATGTGACATTACATCTAGTTGGCATCTAGGAGGACACCCTAGAATGATGCCATGTAAAACTATTGTATTGCTTTGATAGAGTAGTTAATAAGAAAAACAATGAGCGGCAACAAAAATATAAAAAATATCAATATACACAAACGTATTAAAATGAGCGACAATAAAAATATAAAAAATATCAATATACACAACCAAATTTAATAATAGTAGAAGAAAAACAATGCACTCTGGTGATTAATTTTTGTTAATTGAATGAAGAATAATAATCCACAATATATTGAATGCATCAAACATCTTCTGTTAAGAGTAATAACTTTAGTTATATGTTTATGCTATATTGTTCTAGTGTTCCATAAACATTTTAAATAGATGAACACTACAAATATTAAAGGGAAAACATAAACAACATACCTTGCAGTATCGAATAAGAAAAATATCAATTAACTTGAGACGTCATAAAATAATAGAAAATGAGCATTGGAACAGTGTATATAGAAACTTCAATATTGTATATGAGTGAATAATAATCTTTCATATTATAAGAAATACAATTCCAGAATGATTAATTTTATAAACCATGAAATTTTTTTAGTCGGTATATGTAAGAAAGTGCAATAAATACCGATATTATGAAATATCATATTTTATTTTCGTACATGGTAAAAATGAAAATTTGTTTAAAAACAATACAATTAATTTAGCTGGACAAGAAAATTAATAGGCTAACTTCTCAAATTTGGAATATATTATTTTGTAATGTAAAATATTGTATGAGTTAAATAAAACGAATTCATAAATTAAGCATGTTAAAAAAATAATAATAAACATATTAAAATTGATGCTCTAATTTATTGGTTATAAGAATGTATTTAAAGATAGTTAATGTATTGACTATGATTTAAAAATATGGTTAATGGTCATCTAATATAAGTTGAAATATAATATGAATTTAAATTATTTAAATTGTGATTAAAATCTAGGAATGCTTGATATTTTATATTCTTTTTGAATTAGTTAATTGTGAAGAAAATCAAAGAAGTGTTTGTTATATATGAAAGCAATATGACTGGACCAATAAGAAGATGCCATGTGTTCAAGAACTCTATTATTTTAATAGTATAGTTATATGTTTTATAAAACACTAGGTTATTAACCCGTGTATTACACGGGTGAAAATATAAAAATCATCAATTAAAAACACACACATATATATATGAATTTGAAGAAATTAAATAATCTTAGTTTCTCAATGAACAAGTTATTTTAAATATATTTGTTTGAATAACAAAAATGACCATGTATGAAAAGTTATAAATTTAGACACTATAAGGGAATGATTATAGAAAATTTACAATAAAATAATTAAAAGTTGACAATTTAAATAATTACAAATATTTTCGATTCATATGGTAAAATTACTAATAAGATATTAACAGTATTTCCGACATGTACACATGTTTCATATATATATATATATATAAACCCGTGTACCACACAGGCGGAAATTAGTAAATCTTCATGTAAACATATATGAATATATATTTAAATATTAGATTATTTATTTTTATAATACTTTTAAAACCAGGGCTTTTTTTTATTATTATCGTTACAACCAAATTTACAAGCAAGTTTGTTTAAGAAATATCTAGCAAATTTACAAACAGTTAGGTTGAAGAATTGATATTTATTTTAGTTGTTGACCCTCTTGAGCAATTTTAAGATTGTCAAAATTTATTTATAATTCAATAACGGCTTTAATAATCGACTTATTAGTGATCAAATTTGTTATAAAGTTAAATACTCTCGCAAATGAGTATTGGCACAAAAATAAAATTTTGGATCTTATAAAAGAAAACCACTTTATTTCATAAAATCAATCTTATATAAAACCAAATTATGATAAAACATAACAGTGTCTTAAACAACCAAATACTAAACCAAAGGAAACCGACAGTAACAAAACATGCTAAATCAATGAAGAAAAGCATCAAAAGAGACATAAAAATATACTTCTCAACCTTTAGGGTTAAAAGAACCACTCGAGAATCACCATCAACTTTGTCATCCCCATCCAGACCATAGCCCCCCAACCAACTTGCGTTTGAGGTTTGTGTTGTTAAGAGGTGATGAATGCCTGAATCAACATTTTCATCACTAACATGAACATCTTCGACAACGTCTTATGATATGGAAACAGGAGTTGTGTTATCATCGGTGACAGACACAGAGCCCGTGTGATACAACCTGCGCTCGTTTAAATTCTTATGCTAAATTAGCAACTCCATCATTTCCAACATAAGCGAAAAAGAATATAGTTGCTCTAATTAACATGGATTTAAAATCATTTGGAGCAAATGGTGACCAGTTGAACCATCATCCACAAAAGCACCAACATCGATCACCACAAGAATAATAACTATCTGTTATTAGCAACAAAACAACATTAGATTACCCAAACTTACATAATATGATCATTAAGAACATAAGTGAAACCATGAAAAACTTCTCAAAAAATTTGAGTCAATAATAATAAAACTTAATTTTTGGCCGATTAATGAAACAAAAAAACGACTCACTAACCAGGTTAAATTATATTGTTAATAAAACTTTAAATTTATTCTGTTTACTTGTAAAATAGGTTAAACTAGCAGGGGGTTGTGAAACCATTTTGCACGGGGTTATGATCATCACTGCAGTGCAAGTTGTAAGAGTGGTAGTCATTATTTACAAAATAATGGTGTGTTCAGCCAAGTCACTATCTGCTATGAATTTACATCACTATAGCCAAATTTATTTTGCAAATTAAATTATGAGTTTGATAGCTTACGATTCCTTCCAACGGCTTAAGTAGAGCTTGTGAATACCCTCACCAAGAAAAATCCCTGCCAAAGTTGAAACTCTCAACCTCTAAAATAAGAAAAAGGAAATTTTGTCATTGAAAATGAAAGTCACAAGAATCATTTGATCACCGCAAATAATGCAAATAATAATTAAGTTAATCATGCTATCAACCTCATCATTGTAATTAATCTCTTGTTGTTTTGCTTGTACATTAAACTCATCGACCTTCAAAACCAAAGTAATCCTCGCATTATAGAGGTATGAAGTTATCAAAAATAAATATATATTCACATACTGTAGTACCGTACGTAGCTTAAGCAATATAGAATTCAACATCATCACCAACATAATCAGCCAGGCTTAAATCTTGTTGCATTAGCTTGTGCTTTTGTAGTCCAAGTCTTCCCTGTTTGACCAAAAACAGTTGGTAAACTGTGAAAGAAAGTAAAAACAAAAAGAAAACTTGATGATTCATACCTAAGCCCGTTGGCCCGTTAAAGCTCATTACTTTTTTGTAGATTCACATTATGGTTATCATCCGTCGTGTTGAATCTTTCCGGATTTGCCCAACCTAGTCTATAATAAAGAAGTTTAATTACCTATACGAATGATAAAAGAAGACAATATGTAAGGACTAATAAGTAATAACTAACCTTCTCTGCAAAGAAAGCATGGTTTATTCTCTTGAAATAACTAACCCTTTCTTGTAATGGTTATAAAGAGGCACTAAAGAGACCTATGTTTTTAAATATATCACATCAACAAATGATCAGAATGTATTAACATCAAGATTAACATAAAATATTCTCAAGTGCAGATTAAATTTAAAAAAGTTTAAGCCTTTTTGGCTTTGATGCAATTCTATAACAATCCCATGATCTGTTGTTGAGCAAGATATGCGGAGCATCAGTTGCATGATGAATGTGATAGGCTTGCAATGATTTGCTGCAGCACGGGCAGCGCACGCTCGAGCGCGCTTAAGTTTATCATCGTCCAAGCCCAAAAACAAAGTTCAGTCCCACAAAAATATCAACGCTCTCTGTTTGTGTCTGACAGGGCCGTCTTGTGGGTAAGCTAAATGAGGCCATGGCTTTAGGCCTCTACTTTTAGAGGGTCTCTGATACGTGCCAGCCCATACCGACCCAGGCCCATTAATGTATTGCAGGAAATCGGCCCATTCGTAACAAGAAGACTCCGGCCCGACTCTTGGATTAAATTCCCACGTTCAGCACTTTTGTTAGTAGTCAAAGAAATAAAGAATCTCATGCATTAAGTTAGGAGTTTGTTACTGCACTTTATTCCACGTTCATCATGTTCGCCATGTTTACCTAGTAGTTAGACAAAACTGCATCGTATCTTTTTTATTTAAACTGTAATTTGTTTGCATTCAAAAAAATATGAGAAAATTGCCCCAAAAGTCTTTCTTTTCTTCTGCTTATTTCTTGGAGATCCGGTTGTTCTCGAATTCAACCATAACATTTGGTGCTTTCATCACTCGACTATGCCTCCCAAACGTGATAATGCATCAACTGATGACCTACTCGCCACATTGGCCGACACCGTCAAGGATCACTCCTCTAAATTGGACGCCTTGATTGCTCAACTGGTAAACCAATCTGAACATAACCAAACTCTAATAGCCCACATCACCAAACCAGACGATACCTCTTCCACATCTTTCTCCGCCTCGAAACTTCTACCCCCACCGCCCGATAACCTCACATTTCTCCCCCCTAAATTGGTCCTCCCAACTTTTGACTGGACCGACCCATTGGATTGGTTGTTCCAAGCGGATCAGTTTTTCTCCTTTTACAAGGTCGCACCCGAACAACGACTAACCATGGTTGCCTTTAACCTTTCCGGACCTGCCTTGAGTTGGTACAAATATCTGTACAACAATGGTTTCCTCACCACCTGGGATGCCTTCACCAAGACGTTGGAAATTCGTTTTGGTCCTTCCTCTTACGCCAATCACCAAGCGGCGTTGTTTAAACTTCAACAAACAACCACTGTTGAGGCTTTTGTCACCGAATTTGAGCGCCTCAACAACTGCATCATTGGTTTACCTGCAGACGCGCTACTTAATTGTTTCTTATCCGGCTTGCGAAACGATATCCAAAAGGAACTCTCAGTCCTTAAACCACAATCACTTCCCGAAGCTATTGCGTTGGCAAAGCTTATCGAGGACAAAGTTAACGACTATGGCCTCTTTACTAAACCAACAGTTCCCTTCCACCCTACTGCTAACAATACCCATGTACCATCACATATCACTCCATTTAAACCCACACAACCCGCTATTCCCCACAGCCCCCCAATCCTTCAAAACCAATCCAAACCGCCCCCTTGCCCTACAACCGCCTTTCACCAGATGCCTTACAAAAACGCCGAGCCGCAGGGCTTTGTTTTCGCTGCCCTGAAAAGTACCACCCCGGGCATAAGTGTAACCCTCCACAATTCTTGGTTGTTGTAGACAACGAAAATTTCCATGATCAACCACCCTTGATCGATTTAACGGACAATACAGATCCACCACAAGCCACCACACCTGCCACATCCTCTAATCAATTCTACACTTTATCACAAGCAACCTTACTGGGCCTTGCCTCACCAAAGGCTCTATGTATAACCGGCGTTATTAAAGGCCAACCGGTAAAGATTCTAATTGATTCTGGTAGCACGCACAATATTGTCCAACCACGTGTGGCGTCATTCCTAAAACTCAATGTTCATCCCATACCTACTTTTTCGGTCATGATCGGTAACGTGGAACTTTTACATTGCTCTGGTCACTGCCCTGAGGTACAAGTTTCCATAAATGGAAAACCTTTTACCATACCTCTCTTTGTTGTACCCATCGAAGGAGCAGATTTAGTCTTGGGTATCGCTTGGTTGGGCTCTCTCGGTCCCATTTTAGCAGATTTTTCAATCCCATCCTTGTCATTTAACCACTTGGGATCCAAACTTACCTTGACAGGTGAATCCCTAACCTCCCCTGCCACTTTAAGTACCATCCAACAACTTATCCACCAAGACTCCATAGCATCCATGCACACAATAATTTTTCAACACCAACCAACTCCATCCCCTTCCCTTCCCCCTTCACATACAGACCCACATATCCATTCTCTATTGTCAGCTTATTCCCACATCATTGACCACCCTAAGTCCTTGCCATCAGCCCGTAATCAAGATCACCACATTCACCTACAACCTAACACACAACCTGTCAACGTCCGTCCATACCGATACCCCCATTATCAAAAGGAAATTATGACCACTCTCATTTCCGAAATGTTGGCCGAAGGTTTTATTAAACCAAGTACCAGTCCCTACTCTTCCCCGTTTTACTTGTCCGCAAAAAAGATGGAAGTTGGCGTTTTTGTGTTGATTATAGAGCTCTCAACTCCGTCACTATTCGTGACCGTTTTCCGATACCCACTGTTGATGAGTTGCTAGATGAGCTTCATGGTGCTCAAATCTTTTCCAAATTGGACTTACGTGCCGGTTACCACCAGATAAGAGTTGCACCAGAAGACACCCACAAGACCGCATTTCGTACCATTGACGGTCATTACGAATTCCTCGTTATGCCCTTTGGGTTATCGAACGCACCATCCACTTTCCAAGCTGCAATGAATGATATTTTTCGCACAGTGCTACGTCGGTTTGTTTTAGTCTTTTTCGATGATATACTCATCTATAGCAAGACACTTTCCCAACATTACAATCATCTGCAGCAGGTATTTGAAACTTTATCTCATCATAAATATTTTGCAAAGTTTTCAAAATGCGTGTTTGCTGTCACTAAGGTCAGTTACTTGGGCCACGTTATTACAAAATTGGGTGTTTCTACTGATGATGAGAAAATCCTCGCCATCCAAAACTGGCCCACCCCTACTTCGGTAACAAACCTACGGGGTTTCCTTGGTCTCACAGGCTATTACCGATGATTTGTCAAAGGTTATGCCCACATCGCAACTCCGCTAACCGATTTACTGCAGCAAACTAAGACATTCACATGGTCCACAGATGCCTAGAAGGCATTCGAGACCTTGAAATCTGCCATGATTTCTCTACCAACTCTCACTTTACCAGATTTTTCTCTAGTGTTCGACGTCACTACTGATGCTTCAAACTTTGGTGTGGGAGCGGTCCTGTCTCAAAAGGACCGACCAATTGCTTTTTTTAGAAAGAAACTGAATCAAAAAATGCAAAGTGCATCGGCATATATAAGGGAGCTCTATGCCATTACCTAGGAAATTAAAAAATGGCGTCACTACTTGTTAGCAGACGTTTTCGAGTCTTCACAGATCAACGCAGCCTTAAACACATCTTAACCCAAGTTATTCAAACTCCTGAACAACACAAGTGGGCTAGCAAATTACTTGGGTATGATTTCGAAGTGCATTATAAGCCCGGTAAGGAAAACAAAGTTGCAGATGCACTCAGTCGAATTGACCAGCCTTAATTATTATCGATTTCCACGCCCACTTTTCCTTGGTTAAGTGATCTTCGTGATTATTACACGATTAATTCGGAAGGTCGAGCATTTGTTGAGCAGATTCTAATCGGCACAGATAAGTATACCAATCATAAGGTCCACGATGGGTTAGTATATGTGCAAAATCGGTTGTTTATTCCTTCATTGCCAGCTCTTCGTTTAAAATTATTGCAGGAATTTCATTCACCAGCAAGGGGTGGTCATTCTGGTATATTGGCAACTATGAAGCGGTTAAACGCTTCTTTTTATTGGCCACATTTATGACAAGAAGTCACCCAATTTATTTCAACTTGTGATGTCTGCCAACAAAACAAGTACCCCACTCACCGACCGTATGGACTTCTTCAACCACTTCCTATTCCGAATCAAGTTTGGGAAGAAATATCTATGGATTTCATCACCAATCTTCCACCCTCAAATGGTAAATATACCATTTGGGTCATCGTTGACCGATTAACCAAGTTCGCCCACTTCATCGCCCTCCCACATCACTATACAGCAGCCTCACTGGCCTCGATTTTTCTATCTCAGATTTACAAGCTGCATGGCATACCGAAAACTATCCTGTCAGATAGAGACCCGATTTTTTTAAGCCGTTTTTGGAGGGAGATATTTGCTCAAAATGGAACTAAATTACTACATTCTAGCGCCTACCATCCACAAACGGACGGTCAGACCGAAGTTGTAAACAGGTGTTTGGAATCGTATCTAAGGTGTTTTGCCTGTGATGAACCTTCAAAGTGGTACAAGTTTCTCTACCAGGCAGAATTTTGGTATAACACCTCTTTTCATAGTGCAATTGAAATGACTCCCTTCCAAGCTTTGTATGGTAGACTACCACCTATCCTTCCCCACTACATGCTTGGCAGCTCAAAAATAGCATCCGTTGATGAAACGCTTTGAAGAACACACCAGGATTGTTGAACTTTTGAAATCCACTCTTCATAAGACAAGACAAAGAATGTGTGATCAAGCCAACAAGCATCGTTCTGACAAGGAGTTTAATATTGTTGATTGGGTTTTCTTACGTCTCCAAATATATAGGCAATCATCGGTCTCTCAAAGGAAATCTCAAAAGCTTAGTAGACGATTTTTTGGTCCATCCAAAATTATGGAACGCATCGGCAAGGTTGCTTATCGTCTTCAACTTCCAGAGGGTTCTCGTATACACCCCGTGTTTCATGTGTCCTTGTTACGGCAGGTTCATGGCGATCCCGTTTCAGTTCCGAAACAGTTGCCGAATGATTTTATTGACTTCATTCGAAGAGAGCCAGTTCACGACCTTGAGGAAAAGGTCATAATTCAACGGGGGCATATTGATACGTGCCAGCCCATACCGACCCAGGCCCATGAATGTATTGCAGGAAATCGGCCCATTCGTAACAAGAAGACTCCGACCCGACTCTTGGATTAAATTCCCACGTTCAGCACTTTTTTTAGTAGTCAAAGAAATAAAGAATCTCATGCATTAAGTTAGGAGTTTGTTACTGCACTTTATTCCACATTCATCATGTTCGCCATGTTTACCTAGTAGTTAGACAAAACTGCATCGTATCTTTTTTATTTAAACTGTAATTTGTTTGCATTCAAAAAAATATGAGAAAATTGCCCCAATAGTCTTTCTTTTCTTCTGCTTATTTCTTGGAGATCCGGTTGTTCTCGAATTCAACCATAACAGTCTCCATTTAAAATCAGAGTTATGTATTATGGAATTTTGAAATTAGAGTTCTTCTAGCATTAGTAACTCATTGATAGGCCACAAGCTAATGAGGATTGCTTCATATCCATTATCAGTGCATATCATTCATATTTTGTAGTTCTTGTATACTCTCTAGAGCTATACACATTAAGAAAAGAAAAGAAAAAGGCCTCAACATTTTAGTTAGTTTTAGGCCTCCGAGGACGTTGAGCCGGCCTGGTGTCTGGGTGTACGATTAGGGCCTAGGATTTTAGCCATTCTTAGACTAGAATCACGGGATCTTCGAGATTAACGCCAAACAATTGGATCACCTTAAACGTGTCAATAAAAGGGTGAATGCGTAATGTCAATCTAAACGCCAGACAAAAACAACTACTAAAACAACCCTAAGCAAAGAAGCAACATGATGGATAAACAAAAGCCTAGTCACAACACACTTAAACAAAAGAGTGAAAGACATAAGTAAAATGTAACGCAATAATAGATGTATACCTTCAACTTAAAACAGCAAACTGGTTACACACCCCTGAACAACAAAAATAGTAAAAACAATAAGTCAGCATAAATAAAAACAGTAAACAAACAAAAAGCAAAAGTCCATTACTTGAAATCATATTGACGCCCTAACCTTTTTTACAAAAAATGTAAACACGGAATCAAAGACCTAGAGCATAAGTATGGTGGCCCCTTCTTATGACACGGTGGTGGTGGGCGTAGATATGGAGAAAGAGAGACGGCTCGCCATTGACGATTCATTATTATTATGGATGTGACTGTACAACAATTCGATTTATAATGAATTTGTACAAAAACAATTAGAGTCAGATTGTAAATGGGTTAAAAAACCTGAAGATGAAGAATAGAAAGAAAACATGAACGTGGCAGTTGGAGAGGTCTCCGGTATCGCTTTCTCTTCTCTCAGGTTTATTCCTCCTGGATAAAGGTAGGAAAATGTGAAGAAGCTGCATTATTGAGACACGTATAAGACCACATAGTAACCTATGCAAAGGATGTTGTACCGATAAAATGAACAGTATGTTATGATTCTGTCATCGATGTAACACCCCGGCTTTAAGAGGAATACGTCCAGGTGTAACGTACATATCACTCATAGCTCGTAACACTATTTAAGCGGTAATAATTATATCATTTCATTTTGTAACGTAACAAGTACACAATTATTCATAATTAAAAGTAAAAAAAAAAACACTTCATCAAAACAATAAATAAGTTCTTTATTTAACTATACTAAGGTATACTAATGATCTTCATCCTTAGCATGCCATCGATTCAACCTGTAGCACGTTGGAAATAATATATTTGTCAACAATTAAGTAGGTGAGTTTTTATAAGTTTTTGAGTATACATATATATGAAAGACACGATTCAACATTCGTAATGTAATAAATATTCAGGCGTAAAGTAAATGAAATCAATTAATGTCGTCCTACCGTTCCTTTAGCCGAGGCCGTAGTAATAGGGGAAATGAGAACCACCTTATGAACAACCGAAGTCGTAACGTTAGACGGCGTAGGTACGTCCCGTCGGACCCTCCCACTATGTGTATGTGTATGCATTTGCGTAACTTTCACCATAAGAATAGTAAACACGTTGCAAGCAAGTTCACGTATAATCATAAACAATATGCAAGAATAATATTAACATGTACGCTAATTATGAATCGGTTTATAAATAAGCACATAACTAACGAGATAAAACTTTTGACATGCTACAACCCAAAAATATTAAAAGCGCTAAAACTGGATTATGAAGAACTCACATGGAATAGGGAGTATGGTAACAAGAAGATGACAACAATTAACGCAACTAGATGGTTCCGCGAGACGTCCCGGGTATTTGTCCTAATTATTAAAGTATATAAGAAATAATATCTAAAACAATGAAAACGAACTAAACACGGGAGTAAACATGGGTTTATATTATATTTGGGATCGTTAAAGGGTTCACATAAAATTTATGTATAAATAAATTTTATTAGTTTAAATATTTATTATTATTATTATTATTATCTATGTTATTATTATTTGTTATAGAAAAAATTGTATATATCTTGAATTAATTATGTGTGTGTATATATACACACATATATACTCGAAAACGTTTAACAAGAAATTATTATTGAAAGTTTAATAGTGTTTGGTTCGTTAAACAAGTGTAAATATTATTTGGTGTTAATATAATTAAAGTTTTTAAAAAAATACATTTGGTTAAACAAACTAATAAAAATGAAAGAATTAAAATGTAACATCCCGTTTTCTCGTTTTGGTTAATAAAATGAAAGTATGAGTTATTATGAGTCGGGCTAGTACTGAGTTAAATAAATATGAGTTATGGACTTGGGTTAAAAGAAAGAGAGAAAAGACCATGGGCTTAAGCCCATGATCCATGATATATAAACAATAATTAACCCTTTCCATTATTTACACATATTCCATACACCACCCAAAACACACACTCAAGCTCTCTCTCTAGTTTCCCCCTCTCTCTCTCTCTCTCTCTCTCTCTCTCTCTCCAGCCTAAATCACCAAGAAACCGAGCATCAACCCTAGGTAATGATAGTATGATATTGTAGAGATCCAAACCTGTTAGATCTAGTCGCGAAACGACGAGTCGACACTTTTAAACCGTTAAAGTCACGAGATCCAGGTGGAATCGGGTATAAACCGAACCTAAGATGAGCTTAGGGGTCACCCTAGCTCAGATCTGGATCGAACGGGACGAAAAATAGTGAAAAACGGTGGAAAACGAGTGAGATCTCGTTTTTCCGGTGAAATCGCGGTTTTCCGGCGACGACGGCTCCGGAAAGGCGGCGCAGGAAAACGGCGTACGAGGTTAGCATGTCAGAGAATGTTTCTGACATTCTCTGACCTAACCCTAATTCGTTAATGGGGAGTTAACGTACTAGAGGTAATTCGTCAGATGATTCGTTACTAGAAGCTTAACGAACTAGTCGTAGTTCGTATCCAGATTCGTTAAGGCAAAGATAATGAATTAGCCCCAACTCGTTATAGTCATTCATTAAAAGGAGATAACGAACTAGAAGGTTCAACTCGTTACAGAAGGGTCCAATTCGTCAAGGACCAGTTCGATATAAGGTTCACTTCGTCAAAGGACCATTTCGTCAATTCGTTATAAAGTAACGAATGGTCATTCGTTATGAACCGAATTCGCTAAGAACCAAGTAACGAACTAGAAGTTTGATAAATGACAGAACAGTCCCTGGACTTAGAAAATGAATGATTTAATTACAAAATAGCCCTTGAACTTTATTAATTTATAGAAGATACCTTAAAGGATTGAGAGGTTAACAATAAAACATTATCACGAAATTCTAATGGAAGATGTGTTAAGACAGTTAATGAAAATAAAATTTTTCCAAGCTGACCTGGCAGCTTAACCCCATCCAGGGGCTCTGCCCCTTGGACCGAGCTAGGGGCTGCGGCCCCTAGAACCCTGCTGCAAGGGGAGCTGCCCCCGGACCCCCATTCATTGAGGGTAATAATTAAACAAGAAAAACGATAACGGTAGTGATAGTTAAATTAATACGTGTAATTGTTATACAGTTAGTCGTGCACAGCTCAAGAAAGGTATAACCATAAACGGTGAACGTAATCGAATTCAGGTGAGTTTCTAGCCCCACTTCCTTGTTATGTTTTCGGGGCTGTGTGCATACTCAATGTGATAGTTAATACATTAAGTGGTAAGTGTATGCCTTGTATGATCCCTGTATGATGAATGCTTGACGGTGCGTGAACGATCTTCAGATATTGCATGCACCGTTAGGTGGTAGTTAAAAATATGATTGATATACATATGAAGTATGGATGATGTATGTATGTTATGTTGATGGTACATGAATGATCTTCGGATATTGCATGTACTGCCAAGGGATAGTTTAAAGAGATGATTGATATATATACGATGTATGAGTGATGTATGAACGTACAGAAGTTACAATTATGAATAGGAACCGACCCTAATAATGTTGGCGAATGTAGGGAACCGACCCTAATAATGTCTGCGAATGTAGGGAACCGACCCTAATAATGTCGGCGAATGTAGGGAACCGACCCTAATAATGTCGGTGAATGTTATAGGACGAAATGCTCTTTAAAACGTATATGTATGAATGAAAGTATGTATGTAAGTATGAAAGAAAGAATGAAAGTATGTGTGTGTGTAAGTATGTAAGTAAATATGAAGGTATGTACCTTCGGGTGCATATGTAAGTATGTGAATGTATTGTATATCCTTTGATTAACTAGAACTCACTCAGCGTAGCTGACTTTTAGTATGCACGCAGGTTAATAGACTGAGACAGCTAGTTTGAGCGGGACACATGGCAAGATTGAAGAGGCTGGCATCTGAAGATTTGTCATGATGTTTTGATACTATGTTTTAATTATGTTATAAAAAGACAAGTTATGAATATTTGTAATGAATGGTTGACTTTTATATTATTCCGCGAAAGTTTTAATTAACTATGATATTTAGAACTCGCTTTATGAGTAAATCCAACGTCCAATGTAGGGCACCGGGATCGGGGCCATACATAAAGAAAAAGGAATTAAAAAATACCAAAAACCGGACCAGGGGAGATTCGAACCTGCGCCCCTGGCCGGGTCTCGATTATACATCATAAGCGCTGGCCAACTGAGCTAGTGGCAGATTCATTTAGTTTATGAAACAAAAAATGTATAACCAGTAATTTCAGTTATCCCTAAAACCATAAGAACCCTAGAACGAATTAAACCCAATTTGAGGTCCTTTTCCCTCTGTCATTTGAAATTGACAGAGGGCTTTTAATCCCCACATAAAACCGATCCTAAAGGACCTTTCAATTACCTTAAATGAGCAACAAACGATGATGAACGCCGAGGCTAGGGTTTCGGCCAGAAAACGAATCCAAACGAGTTCAAGAACAACTTAATGGCTGCAATTGTCTTAGGGTTTATGTTCGGGATTGTGAGGTGATGGTGTGGAGCAATTTAATTGAGTTTTGGAATCGTATTTATAGGCTAACGAGATCAAAATCAGCCGCGTACGATGTTAACGAATTTGATTCATAATTGATTCGTTTTAGTTGTTAATTATGCGTTATACTATAATAAAATGGAGCGTGTATGATAAGGATCCAACTAATTAATCAAATTCTGCGATTTATGGGTTAATTAGGAACAATATATGGAGGGGGGGGGGGTTGATGGTGCGACGGGGAGAAGGAGGGAAGAGGGAAAAGGTTTTGTTAAATTGCTAAAAGGTCCCTCAAGATTGGTTTGGTGATCATTTGTTGTAAACAATATAGTGTAAGGGTTATAAGTGCACAAAATAGATACTTTAAATGATTAAAATATTTTAATACGAGTCACGCGTAAATAAAGATAAAACCGAATATCATAATTAATAACTCGAAGGTTCATTAAATGCGACGATCTGATTACAAATGAGTAATTAAACGAGTACAAATACTAAATCGATTTTTTGACGAATGTCACAGCATTCCCAACTTTTAGGAAATTTCGTCCCGAAATTAGGAGTTAACATCCGTAGTAAAAAGATGCGGATACTTAGTCTTCATTTGGTCTTCACGTTCCCAAGTGACTTCCGCACCGCGCTTAGATTCCCAACGAACCTTGACCAAAGGGATTCAGCTACGCTTGGTTTCCTTATCCATTCGATCCACTATTTCCATCGGTCTCTCAACAAAGTGCATTGTCTTATCGATACGTACCTCGTTGAGAGGGATATGAAGGTTCTCATCAGCTAGACGCTTTCGAAGGTTCGAAACATGAAACACCAGATGGATGCCTTGAAGCTCTTGAGGGAGCTCGAGGCGATAAGCAACATCTCTGATTCGTTCAAGGATTTTGAGCGGACCAACAAAACGAGTGGCTAGTTTACCCTTCATACCGAAACGGACTACTCCTTTCCAAGATGAAACCTTAAGGAGGACAAGGTCGCCGACTTCTAATTCCAAAGGTCGCCATCGCTTATTAGCGTAAGACTTTTGGCGAATCCTAGCAGTAAGCAGACTATTACGAATTTGAGCTATTTTTTCGGTGGTATCTTGTACCATTTCGGGTCCAGTGAGCTAAGTCTCACTGATCTCATTCCAACAAATAGGAGAACGACATTGCGGCCGTAGAGCGCTTCAAATGGAGCCATTTTGATGCTCGAATGATAACTATTATTGTATGAAAACTCAAACAACGGAAGATGAGTATCCCAATTACCACCAAAATCAAGCACACAAGTTCTTAGCATGTTCTCAAGGGTTTGAATGGTTCTTTCTGACTGACCATCCATTTGAGGATGATAAGCAGTGCTAAGATCTAGACGGGTTCCCAAAGCGGTTTGAAGCGAATTCCAAAAATGAGAAACGAAACGACCATCACGGTCAGATATAATACTCAAATGTATACCATGGCGACAAACAATCTAGTTGACATAGATTTGAGCGAGCTGCTCGATCGAATGCTTTTCCCGAATGGGAATGAAATGAGCTGATTTGGTTAATCGATCGACGATTACCCAAATTCTATCATGTTGCCTCTTGGTGGTTGGAAGTTTTGTGACGAAGTCCGTCGTAATGTTCTCCGACTTCCAGACTGGAATAAAAGGTTGCACGAGCAAACCAACAGGTTTTTGATGCTCGGATTTTACCTTAGCACATATTAATCATTTTCCGACATAGATAGCGATATCTTTCTTCATGCCGGGCCACCAGAAAGTAGTTCTAAGGTCGAAATACATTTTATCCGCACTGGGGTGGATTGAATATCGTGACTTGTGAGCTTCATCCATTATAAACGTGCGAAGATTGTCACGATCTGGGGCCCAAAGGCGGTTGAGAAAGTAGAGCAAACCATCACGCTTGGTTTCGAGTTGGAGTTCAGCACCGCACGACATCTCTTTGTACAAATTGCCTTCAGTGACAGGGATGAGTTGGGCCTCAAAGATACGTCGCTGAAGATCGGTCTGGATAACAAAGCTTAGAAGAAGAATACTTTTGACATGGGTTTTGCGACTAAGGGCATCAACTACTACGTTTGCTTTACCGGGATGGTAATGTATTTCTCAATCATAGTCACTAAGAAGTTCGGCCCATCGTCGTTGCCTCATGTTTAAATCTTTTTGGTTAAAAATATGTTGGAGGCTCTTGTGGTCGGTGAATACCACACATTTCGTTCCATACAAATAGTCACTACAACAAAAAGGACTTTTTAGGACCTTTTGTGTGGGACGCTTGTAAAATAGAGTCCTAAAATCTATTTAATAGGACAAATGAACATTTGGGGTCCTTTTACAATATATGCTACAGAACCGGTGTCCTAAAAAGTTATTTAATAGGATGGATGATTCTTTGGGGTCGTATTATCATATAACTTATTAAGAAATTTAAAATGTAAATCCTAATAAAGTAATCTATAAGACATGTAGTTGTTGGTGGCCCATTATGAGGTAATGTAATAGGACACTTTATCACTGTAGGTCTTATTATACATAGCTTAATAGGACACTTTGTAGTTAAGTCATAAATGTTCGGTCTTATAGGACCCTTTCTACTAGAAGTCATATAAGAACATAACTTAATTGGAAATTTTACACTATGGTCATATAACTTTAACCTTTATAAGATGCATAATCATTGTGGTGTTATTATAATACACCGTAATAGGACATTTGATATTTTAGTCATAAACATCTGATTTATAGGACGCTTATTCGCTAGAGTTTTATTATAACATAACTTAAAAGGACACTTAACACTTGAGTCTTATAACTTTAACCTTTATAGGACGCTTAATCATTGTGGTGTTATTATAATACACCGTAATAGGACACTTTATTGTAGTCATAAAACATATGTTTTATAGGACGCTTATTCATTAGAGTTTTATTATAACATAACTTAATATGACACTTGACACTTGGGTCTTATAATTTTAACCTTTACATGACGTTTAACCATTTTGGTGTTATTGTAATACACCGTAATAGGAAACTTGATATATGAGTTATAAAACATCAGTTTCATAGTCGCTTATTCGCTAGTATTTCATTGTAGCATAACTTATTGTGACACTTAACACTTGAGTTTTATAACTTTAAACTTTATAAGACGCTTAATCATTGTGGTATTATTATAATATACTGTAATAAGATACTTTATATTTAATTCATTAAACATCACTTTTGTATCACTACAAATAAAATGTCATTTAGTGGCACACAATTAACTTAATTACCCTTCATAAATTACTCACTCACGGATAATTACATTACAATTATGGTTACCGTTTCCATAGATTGGCAATTGCTCCAGTAATCATGTGCAGAATATTGAAGCCATTGCTAAGGGGGGCGACTTCGTAACGACCGGCGTCTTTGAGTGCTTTTTGTGGGCTCTGTTTTTCACTCTCTCTCTCTCTCTCTATCTCTCTGTCATATATATATATACATATATATATATATATATTGGGGCGGTATAGGGGCTTTAAATCTCAGCGGGACATTATGGAGAAGGGTTTTAAAGCCCCATTTCTTACATGGCGATGACGTGGAAAGGTTTTAAAGCCCTCCAGTGTGAACAAACTTATTGGCCATAATGTATCCTAATTGATAGGGGTCCCGAGTCGAGCTTGAGCTCGACTACAATCGAGATAGGCTTTATTTGACTTACTAGATTTTTAGCTCAGCTCATGAGTCGTTTTTCAAGTTCAAGCTCGAATTATTATTTGTTAATTAATTTATACATGTTTTTTTTAAATATTTTTATATATTGTTTTGATAAATCCTATCCTATCATATCCTATCCTATTCTTCTAATAAAGTAAAATAAATGGGACACGTGTTATATGGAGATGCAATCATGGTCTTAAAATCCTACTCATTTTTTCCTGCCTACTTCAGGTCTTTCTAAGCAACACATATCTAAACTACCCGGCCCAAGTTTCTAATATAGCTAAACGATAATTGTTTGGTTCTCTTTACCCTCCAAATCGACCCTTTTTTGTGGTAACCCAAAATTTTAAAGCATGTATGTTCTTCATTTGATTGCAACAAAGCCATGGGTGATAACCCTGATGCTGTTTGTCGAACGAGTTTACATGGGTATCTTGATTATCTTTATAAAACCTATTTTGGATAAATTCACATAAACCATACAATTGGGAGTCGATTCTTGATGATAGAAATTGGGAATACTTCCTTTCATTTGGTTTTGATTCTATGTTTAGTGATGAAAATCTTTGTTAATTGTATGATATGTTATTCAATACAATTGTTGTGTTTTTAATTTTTCTATGATTTACGGTGAGGGTTTACAAGATCTCAATTAGGATGGATTTCATTTTATATCAATTTTTAATTTATAATTGGTTTTATTTTATTGGATTTTATTGGTGTTTTAGGGGTAAAGATTATGGGCTTAAGGCTACAAACCGAACTAGTGTTATGGATCCAGCTCTTCTTCTTTCTGGTAGATACCACTGCTAAATGAGTGAAATTTTTAAAATTCATGATGCGGTGATTGCTAGACATGGGGAAATTGCTTATCAGGTTGTTGTTAAACTTTGTGAGGTGAGTTATGGTTTTAGGTTGGCATCTGTTAAGGATTTTTTTTTGTAGTTGGTTACTTGGTTTAAACGTTTTGTTAAACAAAATTATAATTATAGGGTTTTAATGGATTTGAAATCAAGTTTGTAGATTGTGTTTCTTCGAGATTAACAAGTTTGTTGATTTATCATTGAAGAGGTATGTACCCGCCTCAACACCAATCAAGGCGGGTCAACCCACAAGATAAAGACATTATCAAGGCACAAAGCCAAAACCTAGGCGCATGGCACATACAAAACATGCTCAGGCATCATATGCTCGCGCATCACATATGCGCGCGGCGCATCAACGCGCGGCGCATATCACATGCTCTTGCACATCACATATGCTCGCGCGTCGCATAGGCGCGCGGCGCACAATCGCGCGGCGCATATCACACGCTCGTGCATATCACACCTGCGCATGAAATATCTGCGCGTGAGAATAAAAAGAAGACTTCGCGCATCCTCAGGATGGGCGCATATCACACGTGCGCATAATCAACCTCGTCCTTATTCAAGTCAGGATTAGGGCAACCTTGATTGTGCACGTCAGACAATCTTCTAGAAGGCATCTTTTTAAGGAGTAAGAATATGCTGATATTGACAGCTGCCAAATGAAAGGTCGACAACTCAGCATGACACATGTGCTACCACATAATTACAACCAACGAGAAAGCGCCAGGTGTCCCAGAGGACACATGGCGCAGTGCGGTTGGAGGAGGCCAACGAGGCTGAGCCCAACCAGTGGAAACCCTAGCACTATAAATACAGCATCAACTCCACTTTGATGGGACATTCATTCACACTCAATCATTGACAGTTACAAGCAGTGATATCACATTCAATCATATTGAATTATATTCACTCACAGTCAGTTACAGGGAAAACACACAGTCACACAAATCAAGAGTATTCAGCGATCAGCAATACTCTTAAGATTCACTTACATACAACATTATTATCTTCTCCAAAAGATACTGATTCTCACGCCGGAGGGTTACCCCAAAGAGGACCCCTCTGTCCCTTTCTGAGGGGTAAGTAACGGCGCTGTTCATTTTGTAGGTGGAAGAACTCGGATCCAGAAGAACCATCGGTGAAATAGTTTAATCACACCCGAGGAAAGTAGATCTGCTACCAGTGAGTAGATCCACGTTTCTTCATTGGCGCCTTCATTTTGTAGGTGGAAGAACTCGGATCCAGAAGAACCATCGGTGAAATAGTTTAATCACACCCGAGGAAAGTAGATCTGCTACCAGTGAGTAGATCCACGTTTCTTCATTGGCGCCATCCACTGTTACAAACGGCAATCAGATCTCATCCAGATCTAAAAAATTCAATCACCATGGTTTCTGGAGTTCGTAACGTTGATCAAGCTCTGGAGGATATTGAACGTGAGGGTGTTAACGACGGACAGCAGGTTCTGAGGGTTCCGCGTGATTCTACGCGTACCACCAGCAACCGTCCCTTCGTCACAACCCCTCACGGCCAGACTGAAACTCTTCCAGACGATCGCACGTTACAAAATATGGCCGGCGCGAAGCTGAAGGGACCAATGGGTCCAGAAGATGAAGCAGACGATCCGAATGAATGGCTCATAAATGAGCAGCGGCGTCTGATGGAAAAGTACACTGAAATGATCAAACAGAAGAAGCTAGCCGACCAAACACAAAGGCAAGCGATGGAGAAGCAGCCCACAAAAAGGCCGCGCGCGCCGGAAGAAGGGCATTCTGTTCACACTGCACACACAGAGTTCAGTGATGAAGAGGTGCATAGCATGAGAAAGACAAGGGATACTCATGCAGGAGGCTCGCAGCTCCGCGCGCCTGTGAACATGGCGCCAGGAGCCAGAGCAGATCCGGATCTGCACATGCCATACAGCCCACCGGTCAGAGGGCAAGTGGACGTAACCACACCCTACAGACCAGCCATCCTGGTAAAACACTCAAAGTTTACTGCGCGCATCGCGCAGGCTCCCATCCAGCACAAGACCAAGATGCCAAGTGGTCTGGGGAAATATGATGGCACGACAGATCCAGATGACTTTTTGCAAGGTTTCTATAACACGGGAAACCTAGAGAGCTGGACGATGCCAACATGGTGTCATATGTTTGCCCGCTGCCTCACAGGCGCAGCGCGAGTATGGTTCGAGAGCTTGCCGACAGGGCAAATTGATGGCTTCGAGGAACTATTAGAAAAGTTCCAGGCCCACTTCGTACAGCAGCGCAGGCACACGCGCGATCCTGATGACATCATGCACTGCATCCGCAGGAATGATGAAACGATTGAAGATTACATCACTCGTTTCAATCAGGAGTCCCTGGCAATCGGGGGCATAACTGAGCAGCTACTGCGCGTGGCCTTTATACAAGGCGCGCGCAGTGATCAGTTACGACGAGCTCTCGTAAGCAAAGATGGTATGCCCACCACGTGGGCCAAGTTAATGGAGGCATCGCGAGTTTTCGCGAGAAATGAGAAACAGATCGCCCAAGATAGGGCAAGAGAAAGAGCGCACCAGGCTGAATCACCGCGCAGCAAAGAGAAGAGGGCCAAACAGAACTCTGTATGGTCCAGGTTGCAGCCAACAAGTTTTTCTTCCGCGGAAAAACAAGCGCAACCAAACTCACCCCAGCCCCAAAAGGATGCTCGTAAAACACGGGGAGGGTGACAAGAGGGAGGGCGGCAGAGATCCTAGCAGACCTCTGCCAAGAATATGGACTCCCCTCACTAAAACACCTTCACAGGTGTTAAGTACTGAGAATGTCCAATTCAAGCCTCCCAAGCAACTACACTACAAGGGGCCGCAAAATAGTGGTAAATATTGTGAATTTCACAGGTCCCCGGGCCACAACACCGACGCATGCCATCATTTAAAGGATGCGATCGAGAAGGATGTAAAGTCTGGCAGGCTGGCTCACTTGGTAAAAAACCAAAGAATAGAAGATGAGCAACCGGAGGGAGCCTCTGCCAGCAAGAAGTACAAAAGAATCTGTGTGGCTGAGGGGGGACGACAAGGGCAGACGTCAAGAAAGAGAAGCGCGCAAATTCACGGAGATTGGCGCGAGCAGCAAGTCATCTTCCCAAGAATCAGGGGAGGCCCTTCAATAAGCAGTCCTCTCGTCATTACCACACACATTGCTCATTACGAAGTGTCAAAGGTCCTGGTGGACACTGGAAGCGAATCTGACATTATGTATGAGCAGTGTTTCAGAAAGTTAGACCCGGCAGACCAAGCTCGGCTCGAAATTGTGAACGCACCAATCTGTGGTGTCTCAAATGAAATCATACATCCCCTAGGCCAGATTCGGTTTGAACTAACTATGGGGGATGATGAGCACAAGCGAGCCGAAGTGGTCAACTTCTTGGTCTTGCCCACCACGTCATGCCACAATATGATCCTGGGTAGGGGAACAATTGCCCAATTTAATGCTGTACCATCGCCAGCGCACGGCGCATTGGGGATCCCTACACCAACAGGCGTAGCATTTGTTTACCGCGATCATTTGTGCGCAGTGACAACCACGCCGCGGGAAGGGAGAATGAAACTTCCAACGGCGGACAATGCGCCAGAGAAGTGGATTTTAAACCCAAAATTCCCCGACCAAACGGTCACAATTGGCGCTACCATTTCAGACGACACCAGATTGAGAGTGAAAAGGTTGCTCACAAAATACATGACGGTCTTCGCGTGGCAACACTCCGATATGACTGGGGTCCCGCGAGACTTGGCGCAACACTCTCTTAACACGTTCAAGTCGGTGGAGCCAATTGCTCAGAAGAAGAGAATCATGGGGGATGAAAAGGCGAAGGCCATGAATGAGCAAGTTGAGGACTTGTTGCGCGCAAACATTATCCGCCCGATCCGATACCAGACGTGGGTAGCCAATCCTGTGATGGTAAAGAAAAGCAACGGGTCATGGAGGATGTGTATTGACTTCAAGGACCTCAACAAAGCATGTCCGAAAGACTGTTACCCACTACCAAACATCGACGCAAAGGTGGACTCCGTGGCGCCATTCAAGCTCAAATGTTTCCTGGATGCCTACAAAGGCTATCACCAGATTCAAATGGCACCACAGGATGAAGACAAGACGGCCTTCAGAACCGACAAGGGTGTTTTTTGTTACACAAAAATGCCCTTTGGTTTAAAGAATGCGGGCGCCACCTATCAGAGACTTATGGATTCTGTTTTCAATGAACAAATCGGAAGGAATCTAGAAGTCTACGTTGATGATTTGGTGATAAAGAGCAGGGAGGAGAGACAAATGCTCAACGACATCGAGGAAACTCTTCAGCGCCTAACGGAAGTTAACATGAAGCTCAACCCGAGCAAATGTACTTTCGGCGCGGAAGAGGGGAAATTTCTTGGTGTAATGGTCACTAAGGATGGTTTCAAGGTGAATCCTGAGAAGGTGGAAGCCATCCTTGACATGCCTTCACCAGCCACCATGAAAGAGGTTCAGAAGCTGAATGGTAGATTGGTGTCAATCAACAGGTTCCTAGCGAACCACGCCAGCAAATCTACTCCATTCGTTAACACCTTGAGGAATTGTTTGAAGAAGAGCCAATTCAAGTGGACGCCTGAGGCTGAGCAAGCTTTCAATGAGATAAAAGAATGTCTCATAAAGCTGCCCGCGCTCACAGCTCCACTTCCTGGCGAAACCCTTACATTGTACTTGTCAGCTGGAGATCGCGCCATTGGCGCAGTATTATTGGTGGATCGCAAGGGGATCCAAACGCCAATATACTATGTGAGTCGAGTGCTCACAGACCCTGAGACGCGCTATTCCATCATGGAAAAGTTAGTTTTGTCGCTAACACACGCGTCGCGCAAGCTCCATAGATACTTCAATGGTCATCCTATTGAAGTACTGACTGGTTACAACATCCAGCAAGTCTTGCGACGTCCCGCGCTCTCCGGAAGGCTGACAAAGTGGGCGCTGGAATTAGGTGAACACACGATCACTTATAAGCCCCGTCCAGCAATAAAGGGTCAAGTTTTGGCGGATTTCATCACGGAAATCCCAGAGGGACAGATTGAAGAAGCTCAGCGCGAGGTAGACCCTCCGCGAGCAAATGATGAAGAAGATGTTTGGAGGCTATTCACTGATGGAGCCTCCAACAGCGAAGGGTCTGGCGCAGGTCTCAAACTGGTAGACCCTGATAATCATGAATATACTTATGCTATCAGGTTGGACTTCAAGAGTACCAACAATGAGGCTGAGTATGAAGCCCTGCTGGCTGGTCTGCGCATCGCGCGCCAGTTTGGGGTTAAAAGACTAGAGGCGCATGTTGATTCTTACTTGGTAGCTGCTCAGGTCAACGGCCTATATGACGCCAAGGAGAACACAATGCCTCTGTATCTAGAGCAGGCAAAAAAGCTCGTTGAGCAGTTTGACTTCTTCAGAATCATACACATCTCGCGAAGCGAAAACAAGTCCGCAGACGCATTGAGTAAAATGGCATCAACTAATTTTGATCACTTTGGCAAAGATGTCAGGGTGGAAAAATGAGCAGCCCGTCAGTGCAAACGCAATCGGTCCTGGTAATTCATACAACTCCTTCATCCTGGATAACTCCAATAATGGAATTCCTGAAAGAGGGGAAGTTACCGGATGATCGCGCACAGGCGAGAAAGATAAGACACAAGGCGCAGAACTATGAACTGCTTGATGGTACAGTGTACCGGCGCTCTTATCTTGGACCGCTCATGAAATGCCTGGATGCGGAAGAAGCAAGCTATGTGATTAGGGAGATTCATGAGGGAATCTGTGGAATTCACGCTGGTCCGCGCATGGTGGTTGCCAAGGCGATGAGCTCAGGCTACTATTGGCCAGGCATGTACTTGGATGCGCTAAAAGAAATCCAAAAATGCAAGGCATGTCAGAGCTACGCGCCAAACACCATGCGTCCAAAAAACAACTTGATTCCAGTCACCTCAGCATGGCCTTTTCACAAATGGGCCATTGATATTGTGGGGCCCCTGCCGCAAGCGCAAGGCCGAGTGAAATTTTTGGTAGTGGCGATAGACTATTTCACAAAATGGGTTGAAGCTAAGCCACTAGCAAAAATCACAGCTGAGGCGATGAAGCAATTTATCTGGAGCCACATCATTTGCCGTTTTGGCCTTCCTATGGAAATTGTGAGCGACAATGGCAAACAATTCACTGACAGGAAGATGTCAAGCTGGCTCAAAGAATTGCACATCAACCAAATCTTCACGTCCGTTTACCATCCTCAAGGGAATGGCCAAGTGGAGCGCGCGAATCAAAGTTTACTAAATGGGCTGAAGAAAAGATTGGAGGGAGAATCCCATTCTTGGGTCGAAGAGTTACCTAATGTCTTGTGGGCGCACAGGACATTAAGCAAAACTAGCAATGGCGAATCCCCGTTCAGCCTAACCTATGGGACAGAGGCTATGATCCCAGCGGAAGTTGGATGCCCATCCCATAGGGTACTCATGATGAGCAAAACTGATAACGACCGCGAAAGAAGATTAGATCTTAACTTGCTTGAAGGGCGCAGAGAAGCGGCTATCATTAATGAAGCCAGATACAAGAAAAAGCTGGAAAAATATTATAATCAGCGCGTTAAAGAGTGCCACTTCAAGAAAAATGATTTTGTCCTTCGAAACAATGAAGCTAGTCGCGCAATACCCCCAGGAAAAATGTCCCCCAATTGGGAGGGACCTTATCAAATTTCAGAAGACCTGGGGAAAGGCGCGTATGCTTTAAAAGATTTGAACGGAAAAAAGATACCGCGCGCGTGGAACGCGGCACAGCTTAGAAAATGCTTCATGTAAAAAGTTCAAATTTGTAATCAAGGCTTTTAAGCCATCATTAATGATGATTCGCGCTATCTTTCAATATTTGTCGCGCTATCTTTCAATATTGGTTCTATTACCTTTGCATACATGTTTCACACTTCCTTTATTAAATTGGAACAATATGACAACATTATATTGACTTCAAGACAAAATAAAGCAAAGTAAAACATACATGCGCGAGCCTTAGCTCAAACGCGTTAACGAGTCTTAACTCTAAAACGTCAGGGCTTTAGCCCAAAATTACGAGCCTTAGCTCAAGCACGTTAATGAGTCTTAACTCTAAAATCGTCAGGGCCTTAGCCCAAAACAAAGAGCCTTAGCTCAAAACACTCACATACATCCATCTTACACCCCGCGCAGCCTGATCATAAAAATCCTTAAACAAAACTAAGGCAAAGTACATGCCATATCATGTTAAGGTCTCAGGTCGAGGCCGCGCGCGGAACCATAGTGGATATCTGAGTAACACAAGCTGACATGTAATGGCTAAACTCATACTTCCATACCGCGTGACACCAGCGCGTGAAAAAGAAATAACGAAAAATTAGCGCGCATGTCAGCATGAGCAAGATACTGCGAGAGCCACAAACAAAATAGAACTGAGGTTAAAAGTGAATAATTTCCTTACAACCTTGTTCTTATTTTAACGTTCAAGCATATCTTATATCTATACAACCAAACATGAAGAGATGAATGGAAATGCGCAAGATACGAAAAGGAGATAACAAGTTTCATTTCATTGGATCGAAATCTACAAGTATGATGAGTTACAAACTACAAGTATAAAAGATAAATATACAAAATTTGATGAAGGGCTTCTCAAGTCTCCACGTCGACGTCAGCCGCTTCATCATCCTCATCATCTCGCGCAGCATCTGGCGCGGTCTGCTCTTCATCTCCGAACTGACCATAGTCAAGTTCTTCCTCCTCATTGGAGTCTTCGATCACAACGGTGTCGCGAGCAGATTCTTTCGCCGCGCCAGAGCCGCTGGCAGGGGCAACATCCCCCGCGCCACCATCATCGCCACCAGCCCTCTCGCAATCATCAAGCAACTTCTTTAGTGCGCCGAGGTCGGGCTGGTCAGCAAGCGCAGTTATCTGTAAATCATTAGAAAAGTAATGAGTACAAACACTTAGAAAGGTTAGTAAAGTAAAACTCATTAAGATCAAGGTACCTGCATAAGGATGGGGATGGGAGTATTCATATACTTTTCCCCCACCGCGGCCATGTCCGCGCAGGCCGCATCGAACTTGTAAGGGTACTCGGATGGGTTCTTCCTCAGCATGCCATACTCATACCCATCCGTAAACCCTTCAGCTCGGCCCACCAAACGCGCGGCGGCATTACAGTCCATCACAAGGGCTTGAAACTCGGCGGAATATTTCATCGCCAAAGCGCAGCGAGCCATGCCCTGTGACACCAGCCATTGGCGATCCTGCGCGAGGCCAGCAACAGACGTCTCGAGGGCAGGAACCTGAGAGTTTAATAACTCAACAGTCTCCTTAGCCTTTTTTAGTTCCTCCTTGTCAGACGCTGCTGCCGCCAAAATTTTTTCTTTCTCCGCCTGCGCAGCACCAAGTGCTTCCTGGCTGGACGCCGCCGTGGCCAAGGCCTCATCTCTATCGGCCTGCGCGGCCGCCAAATCCCTTTTCAGGCGCGCAACCTCGCTCTCCAATGATGATTTCTCAGTAATACTCTTGATGATAGCTTGGTCACGCGCCTCGGCCTGCTGTTCCAAGACACGCACTCTGCGCGCGTACTTGGCAACTTCGGCCTCCGCCAATTGCTGCTTCTCCCGCGCAGCCTGGAGCTCATGCCCGCGCTTGATGTATGCGGTGTTGGCACTTGCTCGATTTTCACTGAGCTCCGCCTGGAGTTTCTCAGCTCGCGCACGAGCATCAGACAGGTTCCAGGCGGCCACCTTAGCCTCTCGCTGGGCTTCCACAAGAGCGTCGCGTACTTTAATATAATCACGACGCAGCTCTTGGGAAGCAGCGAAAAAAGCCGACCCAGCGAAAACATGTTCGTTCAGCAAGTCCGCGCGAGTGCGCTCCTCTTGATACCTCCTTTCAGTAGGAGGCACGGCATGAGCCCAGAAATCCTCGCATACGCCCATGGATTGAAAGGAACTTTCTTCATTAATATTCCATCTCGGGCGGTAAACGTGGTCACCTTCCTGCAAAAATGTAAGAAAAATCCTAAGTCATAAAACATACTTATAGGGAGATACGCGCAGCGGACCAACAAATCAATACATACCTGCGGGGATGAAGCAGGAATGTCTGCGCCAGCCCCACCAGAGGTCTGCGCTGCAAACACTTGCGGCATCGCAGGGCTGGCGCGATCTCCTAAGGAGTCTTCACCTTGAACCCCCTCGTCCTCCTCGTCTTCTTCAACAGGCCTCTTCTGCTGCGACCTGGAAGGCTCCAAACCAGCCTCGCGGGGAGGGCTACGTGCAGGAGGAGGCGAAGGAGGTCTAGACGCCGCCAGTTCGGCGCGCAACACCGTCTCCTGCTCCTTGGTAATCCCAATAAGGGGAGACTCAGCACTAGCAGGAGCAGGACCAGAACCAGCGGCGCCGGTAGCCGCGCCTGGGGTATCATCAGCAACTGTTGTACCAGCTACAACTCCTATGAACAAATAAACAAGGAATGGTTTATGACTAAGTCCAAAAGGAAAAATTCAGAAAACAAATGTGCAACACTTACCTTGGCGCAACTCTGTTCGCGCGTCGAACATCGCCATAAAATTCATTCTACCCTTTTCAGAGGGTAGAACAGGGGACTTCGATGGAGTCCCCGGCGCAGCCGTAGCACCTTGTGGCGCCTGCGGCTGATCTGTTACCGTCGCCGGCTCTGCAAACATTCAAATAACCAACGGTTTAACAATTACTCAATCAGACGAAGATAGGCAAAGTATACCTGTTGCAGGCGCGGCGCGGCTCATCTCTTCAGCAGCGCGAACGGAGGAGGCGACGGCACCATACCTCAAGTGGACAGGAGGTCTGCCCACTCTCACAGGCAGAGAACTTAAAGAAACCTTTGTGGTTTCCTTAGGTCTCTTCGTTTGAGCATGGGGATGAGCGACAGGGGTGTCCTCTTTCTTCTGTTTCTTACTGGCCCCTGCGCCAGATTTCCCCTTAGCTTTGCGCTTTAGTAGAGGTGCCTCCTCTTCCTCCTCCTCCTCCTCTTCCGCGAGCTCTAGCTCGTAGTTTTCAAGCGCATCTACAAAAACAAGCGACAGAACTGTTAATAAGCTTGGGTCTTCTAAAGGAATGAACAAGAGTGCGAAGGCTTACCAGGCGCGTCACCGTCAAAGTCAAAATCCAGATCCACTGGGATGAACATGTCATCGAAGCGATCCGGGAAACCAACCTCCCCAATGCCAAGTTCGACGGAGCCGCCCTCCACATGTTCATCATAAGCGGCAAGGATGTAATCCTTGGTGACTGCGCAAAGACGAGTTAAATGATATCAGCAAAAGAAGGATGTTGGCGCAATAAAAAAAAAAAAAAAAAAAAAAAAAAAAAAAAAAATAACTTACACAACCCGTCGACTTGGATAACGGGCTCAAGCGCGCTGTCGGCCCAGAGCCTGCTCATGCCGACCCCAACCAGCGCCTCCTCGCAAATTTTCTTCGCGGGGGATGGTTCGGCGGTCAGTTTCTTAACCCATGCGCCAGTTGGGTTCTTGAGGACATCCTCATCCGCAGGCGCAGAAGTGATAGAGCGCATGGTCATACGGATGGGGATCACACCGGCCTTAATGTAAAAAAACCTCTCTGACCAGTCATGAAGGCTCTTGAATGAAACAGTGGAGCACTTCACCTTCTGACTGCGAGGAATAAAAGATATCCAATTGTCTTGGATCTTGGCCTTATAAAAATATTGAAAGCGCCGAGGAGTGGGTTCCTCGCGCTGGGATTTGCACATGAACTCAAAGTGAGTCACGCGCACGAGTCCAAACGGATGGACTTGGGATATGTGAATCCCATAGAACTTCAACAGTGCACCCACAAACCTTGTCATCGGGAGACGAAGGTTGCAGTGGCTGAAAAAGTGGCTATATAGGGATATATAGCCGGCAGGCGGGTTCGCCGCCGTTTGCCCGGACCTAGGCAACATGCAGCCAAACAGGGTGGGAAAACCCTGAGAGGTGATGAGGTTGTCGAGATCCGCCTGCTTCAATTTGCAGGGGATTTCATTCCACCTTTTGGTGGCCTTGGTCCTCCCTACCTCCTCCGATGTGGTTTCAACAACCTTCTTCCCCTTCCCCTTTTGCTTCAATGTCGACATCACCACAGATTTCACACGGCGTCTTCGAGAGGCAACGGAGGTGATTGAAGGGCTAGACGAGTATGAACTATCAGACATACAACTGTAATAGCTGATAATCGAGGATTCGAATCGATGTAAACACTCAAATCAGAATGTGAAAGCAGGAATTCGAATTTGAACAACAATAAAGATGAGCATAAAATTTCCTAAGGGCCTGCTTTTATAGGACCAGGAGAGAGAAAAGTGGCAGCTGATCGGATTCCACGCGCCCCCACTCGCAGGGGCAACCCAACGAAGGCGCGACACGTGTCCCTAACAGCTGTCTGAGGTGACAAACCGACCTGCCACGGAACAGACACGCGCCCCCACTCGCAGGTACTAACCAATGCGAGCGCGACACGTGTTCAACACAGCTGTGAGAGGACGTGAAAGGCAACTGTAGCACCTCGAGCACACGAAACGTCTGACACGTTTACGGCGCACGTCACCACCAACCAACCACGTGTTTGGACCTTTGGTTTTCAACAAAGTGGATAGAACTTCGCGCGATGATGGAAACAACCAAGAAAACGACAAAACCCCCTATAAATGGACAATTCAGTGAGTCTAATATCTATCTTACCACGCTCGCGCGAGATAAGACACACATTAGACTGGGGGGGCTTGAAGAGGTATGTACCCGCCTCAACACCAATCAAGGCGGGTCAACCCACAAGATAAAGACATTATCAAGGCACAAAGCCAAAACCTAGGCGCATGGCACATACAAAACATGCTCAGGCATCATATGCTCGCGCATCACATATGCGCGCGGCGCATCAACGCGCGGCGCATATCACATGCTCTTGCACATCACATATGCTCGCGCGTCGCATAGGCGCGCGGCGCACAATCGCGCGGCGCATATCACACGCTCGTGCATATCACACCTGCGCATGAAATATCTGCGCGTGAGAATAAAAAGAAGACTTCGCGCATCCTCAGGATGGGCGCATATCACACGTGCGCATAATCAACCTCGTCCTTATTCAAGTCAGGATTAGGGCAACCTTGATTGTGCACGTCAGACAATCTTCTAGAAGGCATCTTTTTAAGGAGTAAGAATATGCTGATATTGACAGCTGCCAAATGAAAGGTCGACAACTCAGCATGACACATGTGCTACCACATAATTACAACCAACGAGAAAGCGCCAGGTGTCCCAGAGGACACATGGCGCAGTGCGGTTGGAGGAGGCCAACGAGGCTGAGCCCAACCAGTGGAAACCCTAGCACTATAAATACAGCATCAACTCCACTTTGATGGGACATTCATTCACACTCAATCATTGACAGTTACAAGCAGTGATATCACATTCAATCATATTGAATTATATTCACTCACAGTCAGTTACAGGGAAAACACACAGTCACACAAATCAAGAGTATTCAGCGATCAGCAATACTCTTAAGATTCACTTACATACAACATTATTATCTTCTCCAAAAGATACTGATTCTCACGCCGGAGGGTTACCCCAAAGAGGACCCCTCTGTCCCTTTCTGAGGGGTAAGTAACGGCGCTGTTCATTTTGTAGGTGGAAGAACTCGGATCCAGAAGAACCATCGGTGAAATAGTTTAATCACACCCGAGGAAAGTAGATCTGCTACCAGTGAGTAGATCCACGTTTCTTCACTTCAGTTTAAGTAATTTATCAAAACCATATACATGCTTCAACATATAAGTTAACTAAATTATAATTAGTGGGTACTAAATAAGATGTTAGGACCTTAATGGTTAGTGCAACAAAAAGTTAATTATCTTTTAATTCAATTTCCTGGAGACGAGGAACATAGTTGACTCGTTTGAGATTAAAAATAGAAAAAATAAATCATTTTCGCAATTTTCATTTTGTGATAAAAAAAACAAATCGACCAGTTTATAAAAAAAAAGTTAAAAATGCTACCTGTAGCATATATAGAAGATTCAACCATTTTATGGTTCGGATTGCGGTTTATACTAAATTACGGTCTAATAAAATCGGACCATAAATTTTGATTATGTTTTGGCAGACTTCTAGTTCGACCCGGCTTGACCCAAATGAAACCAAACTGATACCTTCTTAAAATGGTCCATTTTGATCCGAACCAAACCGACACCTTAAAATGGAATATTTTGACACGACCCAAACCAATACATTTATAAAATGGACTGTTTTGACACTAACCAAAACATTACCTTTTTATAATGGCCTGTTTTGACACGAACCAAGCCAATACCTTTTTAAAATGGCATGTTTTGACACAAACCAAACGGATACCTCTTTAAAAAAGCCCGTTTGACACGAACCAAATCGATACCTTTTTAAAATGACTTGTTTTGACACAAACCAAACCAAACCAAAACCATTTTAAAACCTCTCGTTTTGACCCTAACCTAGCTGATACCGTTTTAAAGTGGCTCATCAACGAGTTCCCCAAACATCAGTTCTAGAACTTCCATCTGAACTCCAGCTAGCCCTGCGTATCACAACCGAAACATCATGTAGTTGATTATGTTAACTTACCATGCATAAAGTAATTACAAAAAAATAGCAAAGCAGAAAACAAATTAACTAGCTAACAACATTCCAAAATTCATAAGCATGAAGTACTGATCTTTGTCTTTTGTATTGGCAGTGCATTTCTTAAGCGAAAAAAGAAGGCCACCTCACAAACAAAGTCACTTTGTTGCAGATATAATGCTTCAAGATTGACTTTCGCTAAAATATAGTCAGCCTTGTCTGTTCTTTTGGATATCTCGATGGTTCGTCCTCGTTTAGTTTTTAAAAATGGAATGCAAACCTTATTATGAAAAAATCACATGCAGTATATGATAACTGAATATACTAAATCCTCATTCAACCAAACCAAAATTATAGTGTAGATAATGCAAAAGGAGCATAAACTGATGCAAAACTCATAAAAAATTACATATATGCATGTGCGTATTCTTTCAACAACTCAAGAAGTTTTACATTGATTGAATTGATTGAATGTCCTTACAAAACTCAAATGGTAATATTATAGAAATAAGGTGACAAATTTTATAAAAAAAACACATTTACGATATCACAAATTTAACAAAAAAAATCGAAAACAAGATAAAAGGAAACATAATAAAAGAGAGCAGCAAATGAGTACCTGTCGTGAAGTATTTGAGAGCTATCCGTTTTCCAGCGAGGGTACCTCTATATCATCAAAATCTTATACATATCAAAGATGACTTAATTAGAATTTATAAATATTGTTTAAAGAAGGAGCTCTGAATTACCATCACATTCTCTTTCAATATGTTTTCACATTATAAATATCAATTTGTTATGACTTACACATGCAATTTCAATAGACGAATTATCGTCCTTTGGAGGAATCTCAAAATCCAGTTAAGGTATCTACATTATACCACAGTAACTAGACCGTAATCCTCATGTGGCAATTTTAAAGAGAAGCCTTTCTTCGAGTGAGGGAAGGAAGAAACTTCACTGTAGGGAAAAGGCTACATAATCAAATACACACATCATCTTTCCCACGAGCATGCATCATGTTACCTTAGAAATCAGTTTGTTTTCAAAAACCTTAAAAACAACTCAAGAAACACTATTATAATAGAGAAAATATATTAATAATACATTATTTGTTTCATATGCAAATTTTGGTACCTTTTTGTATTTTAATGTTCAATAACATCCTCATCTGACAGATTCATCATCAATCAATAAGGCAAAGAATACAAGTTGTTGGCCTAAAAGTTTGACTAATGCACGCTCAATGGATTTGTACCGCATTAATTTAGACTGTATGCTCAGGCCTTTTTTCCAACCTTGATAGCAGTAGCAACCGCTCTAGAAAATATGTCTAGCTAAAAAAAATTAAAACATGTTAATCATGTGCACAACATCCGTGTACAAGCCTTGATTGTACCAACTGATTTGCAATCTCAACAGTTTCATCACTCGAAATCTGCAATTAAACAACATGTCAGAAATGCCAAAATAATAATAAATACCATTTCGGACCAAATAAATAAGATTAATGAATAAAAACACGTTGTGATGCAAGTTCCCTGGTATAAAAGCAGCTCCAATCACTTAAAATTTTTGTGATGGTCTACACTTTTCACATAATAGATCTGAAAAAAGAAAACAAAACTCAAATCACAAACTCTAATTGACTATAGACTACCAATATTAAACAAATGTGTATAAACAACAATGTAGTGTGATAGTATGACCTCATAGAGCACATTAATCAGAATAAAGGTAAGAAACTAACTATATGAAACAAAAAAATGAAGATAATAATAATAATAAGATATGTTTACCTTGTCGAAAAAGATACTTCTCATTAGGGTTATGAGTTTGGCTCTTGAACCCGTGTATCAACACCATCATACTATACCAGATCCATTGCGATTTCAACAAAAAAGGAAGTCTACTTACATATCCATCGCTAATAACCCTCCACTCCACCACTACAAATTTTATCATAAATACATAATGAAACATCATACTTTACAATCAATTGAACAAACTAAGGATCCAGATGAGGAAATTCGAGAGAGAATGACGAAAGAGAAGAGGGCTTGTTTGAATTTCAAAGCTTATGGGTTGTCCGTCCTATTACAACAAATGTTGAATTACTTTTCTTGTTCAGAATAAACGTACCCAAACATGCTTCTTTCGTCAGGGCTTGTGTATGCAATAATGAGTTGTAATCTATGCAAAAATACTTCTTAATTTTCAACAATTCAAACAGTAATACATATACCATGTAATGCTAGAAAAAGTTTACCAATATACACCTTTTGTTACCCAACACTTGATATTCCAATATTGTCCTTTCACAAATTGTCCCGAAATACCTACTCGAAATTGCCAGAAATTATCTGAAGAAAACTTCTTTACGACTTGACCCGTAAACCAATAAAAAACCAGCAACTCATTGTTCAATGGATAAAACTGAATTCAAGTTTTTCCAAGAGATGCAGCTTGACAATAAAATTCAGACAGTTGATAGTTACCAATTTACCCCTGGTAGCTTTGTTGCATCAGATTTGTCGTGTTGTTCATGTATATGTATGTTTTTGCTTCATTGAAGGGTGAAATACAAGATTTATTTCAACAATAATTCAATATACACAAACAGATACAAAATGAAATTGCCCGTAAATACCCTTGATTGTTCATCCAAATTGATTACTATCTAAAGTACACATATGTTAACCTACTCCGCAGATACAAAACGAAATTGCCCGAAAATGTGCTTGCTGCTTGTTTACTATCCAAAATACCCAAATTTGAACAATAACTATCCCATAACCAAATGCCTCCTAAAACCGAAACCAATCAATTTCTTAAATCCAAAAAACCAACCCGAGAGGACATATATTTATCCCTAGTTCAACCTAAATCAGTCAGAAAATTGATTGTGTGTGTGTGTGTATATGGGGGAAAATTAACGTATAAATAAAATTAATGTGAGAATCAAGTAGAGTAATTATAAATACAAGTAAAGTAATTATGTAATTACATCATAGAGTAATACGGGTGACCTTCATTTACTTGGCACCGGTCATTGTAGCCAATGAAATAAATTACAAGGATACTGTTTACAAAGATATTTATTTAAATTCAAAGAAGAATAAATATTAAATAAAACATCACACATACCAACTCTATAACTTTCTTATATGCCCCAAAATATGCAAGTTTAATGTGTCCTTATTATCAACTAGTATACCTGATTCATGTATAATGACATGTAAGTTTCAAGTTTCAAACATTAGATACTAAAAAATAGAAGAGCAAATTGTCTGCACCGGGTAGGAGGATGACTAAATGATCAGTGTATACATATGCACATAAAACTAGATGAAACACTACATTAACTAATTCAACATACAAAATTGTGACCGTATTCTTTCCAATCATTATTAGTTGCCATTTGTTTTCAAAACCCCCATACTTGGTTTATCATTAGAATCATTTTATGACTAAATCTACTATAATGAACTACTACATATACCTTGACTTATAACAAAGACGAATCACATTTAAATCACCACCGCTATATCAACTAAACAGTTATTAATAAAACCAAAAAGTGAAAGTGCTTCAGTGCAAAAAGAAGGATAACAAATAAATTAAAACAACCAAAATCCGCAAAACAACTAATTCTTCAAGAACCAAATACTTTAACTAACAAAAATATAAGATAATACAATTGATATCTACTTAACTTTATTAACCCAGTTAAAAATCTAAATAACATATTATTGAGTCTCCATGCATCAGTAAGCAAAACAACCAAAGTAAACCCATCACACAAGTGTTGATCAAACAAACTGTTTACTTTTATAAACTTGCGGGTTTTAGTAGTAACACAAAACAAAAACAAACAGGGTACAAAGAATAAATCAACCAACCGAACCAAATTGATACCATTATTTACAAGGTTACCCGCTTGAGCGGAACCAAATTGATATATTTTTAAATTGGGCCAAACCAAATGACATATTTTTGGATGCGCCATTTGGTCCCCCACGAGGTACCAGCAGATCAACCCGATTTATCAGGTTATCTTTGTGACACCTATCCCCCTAGAGAATTCCCTAGGAATGATCTAGGAGAGGGATCCACTAGTGCCTACCAGACCCCAGTGAGAGCCCCTACACCTCTAGTACCCCATGTTTCACCACCCACTCTTACACACAGGACCCACCAGACTGCTCGTATTTCTGTAGACCCATCTGAACACACCCTAACCCCACCCCGTTCAACTTATCATAGGGGAGAAACTTCACGGATACCGGTCACCGAGATACTGTCTCTGCTTGGGATGTACCAATCCCAGTCCAGGAACCACCTCCCATGACTGACTCTGTGTAACACCCAGGCTAAAGCGGAATACGCCCGAGTGTGACGTACAGATTGCCCAAAACACATGTGACACTATTAAGTAACATTATTATCATTAATTAATTTTAAACATTAAGTACACAAGTTTGTAACAAGAAATACAAGGAAAATACAAGAACAATTATCAACTTGTCCATTTATTAATATAACCTAAGTTCTAGTGTCTTCTCCGTTTCATCCTCTAGTAATTGTACCTGTAACATATATATAAAATAAAGTCAACTAAATGAATAGTTGGTGAGTTCACACAAGTTTTGATATACGTACATAAAAATCATACAATTCCATAAACAAGTGTAAATAAGCAAGTAATGTCCTTTCCAACTGGGATTGTGCACCAGCATACTCAGATAAGCGCAAGTAAGGTCCTTTCCAGTTGGGATTGTGCACCAACGTACTCGGATAATGAGGCCCTTTTCCACTCATAACAACAAATGTATTGAGCGCAAAGGTGGGCGTATGATCATACTATCTTGAAGTAATCCATGAGCAAGTAATTTGTAGCAAGTTACAAGTAAACACACAAGTCCATGTAGCGAATTGTAGTTTGTAAATATTGAATAAACTAAATTGAATTGTTGATAGGATATATATGCTACCCCCAAAATAGTGAAAAAAGGTAAAAAGGGGGTGTGAGAAACTCACCTTGAAGTTGAAGACAAACTTGAAATAAAATCAAAAGTGCGTAAATGAAATAGAAGCAATTGAACGTCATGAACTAGAATTACAAGTACAAGATTAATTATTACTAACGACTTAAAAAAAGTATATAAATCGGGTTGTCGGAATTGGAAATGTTGAATGTATATTTATTGTGGGGTTGAACATTTTAACATCATTTTATACATTAACGAATTAATAAATTATTGTCTTAATATTAGCTTAAATTATAAGATTAACATCAAATTTGAACATTATGACGGTTTATGGAAATTTTTGGTGTTAAACAATATATTTTATTTTGAACGCAAAAGTGATAACAAATTATAGAGTTCAACGGATCAAACATAATACATATATATATATATATATATATATATATATATATATATATATATATATTTTAAATGAGTTTATAATGAATTTGTCGAGTTGAAATATTTGTTCTTTTTAGATGCCAAATCATAGATTTGGTTTAAAACTAATTTATTTAACTTAATATAATTATATTTGATTTATATAATTTTATAGGTTTTAATTAGGTTATTATAAAAGAAAAAATGATTTCTAATAAAAAGAAAAAGAAAACAAAAACTGAAATTGGCCTGAAACCCGGGTCCTTCTGCCCATACTAACATAAACAAACTAGTGGACCAATTTGATATTTTGAGAAAAAAATGGAAACAGAAATATGAATGTTAATATTCAACTTCATCTTCTTCCCCACACTTAACCCTAGGTTTCAATTCGCCAAAATCCTTCATTGTTTGTTCAAGAGGTTTCGTTAATCGGCTCAAAACTATAACAATTCATATAAAATTTACCTTTTATCGTTATGAATTGACGGAGAACCATTGTTGGCCGGAGTCGGAGAACAACAAACAAATTATAGGTAAAATAGAGTGTACTAAAAGGTTTAGATGTTTGGGATCAGTTTAGTTGACGTTAAGGATCCTGTGTATACTATCAATTGGAGTGATCTGTGTTTAGTTTAAGTTATTAAAACTTGATTATATTCCGACGAATTAGGATTAATTGCGAGTTATTAGGTCGTTAATGGTGAAATAAATTACATAATAATAGTTATAATTAGTGGAGACGACGTTTGGATGCTTTAACGGATTGAAACGGATGTTAATTGGTCGTTTTGAAGGTCGCCGGAACCGTTTTCAGGTCGCCGGAGGTGGCGCCGGAAAAACGTGAAAAATAAGTGGGTGGGGCTTATTATTATTATTATTATTTTTAATTTAAATCTAATTTACATATTCAGCCCCTATACTTTCATATTAAAGCTGAATTTAAAGAATATTTACAAATTGAACCTTGTACTTTTAGATATACATAACTTGATAAAAACTTGATCTACTTTAATATCTTTGTATTGTTTACGTTTTATACTCGTATAGTTTGAATCTTATTTATTTTATAAACTTTTAAGACTCAGAGATTCGTTTAAATAACATGCTAGAACTTGAAATTTCGTTGATGAATAATACGAAAATAGATCATGTGAGTTAATAATGACGATATAACGTCATAATCATTATTAAATTATCGAAGGATATTCACGAATACATTGAAACGAAGAAACGGGTCGATTTAACGCATTCAATATAAAAATACATAAACGAATGTGGAATATATATATATATATATATATATATATAAATTTAAATAGAACAAACCGAAAATTTAAAATGGGTCGGGTTTTCGGGTTTGAAAAGTAACGAATGTTATAGGACTTACAACTTTTGGAAATTTCGTCCCGAATTAAAATAAAAATAGAATATAAAAGAGAACAACTAATATACGAAGTTGTTAGAAGTTTTAACAATTTTATATATTAAAAAAAACAACGCCAATCTTTTAATGACCCGAAAGAACGCCACAAATAGAGAGTATGACAAGGACACTTATATATAGGATGTACCAGCGGCGTATCCACCATGCCCTTATCATATTGTAAATGTCCCGTTCTCCAAAATCATTCCAAGTCTCGAGTTATTTCACACAACCGGACTTATTATATTTTCCATGCGAGGACTTTGATAATTACGTGTCGACCCATAATTACCTCTATCGTCGGATGGTCAATATAACTTGCTCTATTGTGTGGTTTTATGACATAGACCTTACATAAATAATAAAATTCTCATACATAACGTTGAAAATAAAAAATAATGAATTTAAAGGGTAACAACATTACAAACACATTGATAGACCATTCAGGCCAAGGACAACGCGAAAAACAATAAGTCAAGTAAATAAAATCATCGTGTCTAAAGCAAGTAAACGATGTTGAAAACGAAATAAACGAGATAATGAAATTAAAGAATGAAATATTTAGAATTATAAACATCGTAACATGTAATTGAAATAATGGAGTCGAAATAATGTGATATGTAAATATAGCATTTTACCAAAGAAATATGAATATGTAACTTGATAACGCATTGGGTTCGAGAGTAGCTTAAATGAACGAAACTTGTAAGTATCAAAATATCATGATGTTTTAAAAAAATGAAAATCTCCAATAGAACATCGACGTGACCAATGGCAACGTTGAGATGAATAAACAATTATATCTTACAAACATTTAAATTGATAATAACTTGAAATGAAATGGATAAACGAAAATTTTAATATTAAAATATTGAAATCGATTAAGTTTGTGAAAAGAAAAATTAATAGTAACTTTGTTCTTATCAAGTATATATAATTAGGACTTCGAAATTAAAATAAAGTATTTGTCTTAGATTGACGAAATCAAGAACAATAAAATGGTTTAAATAAAACATTGAGTGGAACAGAAGTATAATAATAAGCAAAACAATTTGTGTAAAATATAACATCAGATAAACTGGGCATGTACATGAGACACAGTCCCAGTTCTAAGTAAACTAATTCATTTGGAGAGAACCGGTCACCGATAGTAAAATGTAGAAATAAAATGAAAATACGGTTTCTATTAGGTAACTATGTACACATACAAGTTCATAGTCCAAATTTCCACTTAACGGTTACGTTGATGGGAAATTGGTCATAGATCACATAATTCGAAATAACAAACGTAAACCGATTTAATAAAGCGAATAAAAATGATGTACGAATTTACGTTTCATAAAATACAAACGAATATGGATCAAAGATCAATGAACAATCAAAATAAACTCTGTAAACAATGTTCTTAAGACGTGGATGTAAAAATCACTTTGGGTACATCCGAAAAAAATATGTGAAGGGGAAGTTAAAGAAACGAAAATGTAGCTTGTGGCGCTTGTCTTCTCGAATGTTGGTTTATTTGGGGTAGGAGAGGTTGACGTGGGAGGTGGTGCCATGATTTCTTAGCCGAAACTCATTGGCGTTAATGAAGGGGAATGAAAAGAGAACTTTAATCTTACGAAAATCGGTTGTAAATCGTGATGCTTTTAAATCTAATGGTGAAATAAAATTTATTTAAACAAAAAGTTTTTAGCTATCGCAAAGACTTGCAAATTTTATGAAACTTTCGCTTAAAAACAAATGTTTTCTTTTGGATGCAGCCTAGATAGAGAGGAAAGAAATAATTGTCAAGGTATCCGACTTGTTGAATGAAAAAAAATAGCCTTAAAGGACTTAAGACTTGTTTGGAACAAAAAGTTTACTTTAATTATGGTTTGGATAAATAATTACAGTATTATTAGTGGTGACGATAATACTAATAATAATAATATTACTAATAATAATAAATAATATTAATAAATTTTATTAATAATAATATTGATAATGATGGTAATAAAAATAATGATGACGGTAATGGTACTAATAATAATGGTAGTAGTAATAATAATAATGATGTTAATAACTTTAATAATGATAATAATAATAATAATAATAATAGAGGTATAATCCTTTTTTTAAAGAAAATCCATCTGATTGAGAGTTAATAACAGCCAAGGATTTGGGTTTAGGCGCGAGGTGTTAGTAAAAAAGATAAAATATAGAAAAGTATGCAAAAGAAAATATAGACGAGTTTGACGAGTTTTGTAAAGATCTAAGTATTGAAACCGGGAAATCGTGTAAGGTCGACAAAGGATGCGGGGTTAGGTTATTGCATGGCGGAACCAAGTTAGGCCTTCCAAAATATAGCGGGTGTGCTAGGGTCACCACAATGATAGTAGGCTTGAAGCATGAAGTCAAACATGTGATTGAGACAAATGATTAGGTACAGGACTTGCAGATGGGCGAGTGGCGTTGACTTTGGGTAGGATTTAGCAATAAGTGGTAACTGAATCTACCACAGATTGAAGTATATTAACATTTCAGGAAAGTAAAGTGGTGGGATTTACACAAACTGTACAAAGGGTGTGTTTCAGCGCGACGCTTTTCGGTTGGGTTTAGTTTGCGTTTCCAAGAATTGTGATGGGTTTGAATCTGAATTTACTATAGAAATCAAGGTGGGTGTGGTTAAACGTGGAGTGATTAGGATCGCGGAAGCCATTTGCTTGATAAATTGGATTATCATTTCGCCTGTTGAGTGCGACAACAAGGAAAACGAGAAGGCGTGATACGAAACGTAAGGAATTTGCGTGACTTGGGACGTAAGTATAAAAACGACTAATAGATACATCAATGAAACAAGTAAAAAAAAAAGAAATCATATGAAACAAAATTTGAAATCGAAATTGGAATTCCCATGAAACGTCATGGGTTTTCCCATTCAACAAACGAAAATCTAAGAAATTATTGAATAATCATAAGGAATAAATATTAAACTTAACAATAAATTGTAGAAACGAATTGTAAATCGAGTGTTCATGTACCACCATAACTTTCTAAATTTTCAATTCTAAAACATAAGTGTAAATGAATATAACAATAAGGTAATCGAATTGAAATTCGACCATTCATATATCACCATGACTTTTCGAATTTTCAATTATAAAACGTAGTAGTAAATGAATAAAATAATATAGTAATCAAATCGAAATTCAACCAATTATATATCACCATAACTTTTTGAATTTTCAATTCTAAAACATATTAGTAAAATAACAAGGGGATCGTTTGAAATTCGGTTATTACTTTGCAAACTTTTAAAAGTTTAAGCCGTAAATGTGCGTATAAATAAAGAAAACGTGTCACCAATTTTTTTTTTTTAAAATTAACTATTCTCGTAAAATGAGGCAAGTAAATAAGTAAGTAATGTCCTTTCCAACTAGGATTGTGCACCAGCGTACTCAGATAAGCGCAAGTAAGGTCCTTTCCAGTTGGGATTGTGCACCAACGTACTTGGATAATGAGGCCCTTTTCCACTCATAACAACAAATGTATTGAGCGCAAAGAGGGGCGTATGATCATACTATCTTGAAGTAATCCATGAGTAAGTAATTTGTAGCAAGTAACAAGTAAACATACAAGTCCATGTAGCGAATTGTAGTTTGTAAATATTGAATAAACTAAATTGAATTGTTGATAGGATATATATGCTATCCCCAAAATAGTTAAAAAGGGTAAAAAGGGGGTGTGAGAAACTCACCTTGAAGTTGAAGACAAACTTGAAATAAAACCAAAAGTGCGTAAATGAAACCGAAGAAATTGAACGTCATGAACTAGAATTACAAGTACAAGATTAATTATTACTAAATACTTAAAAAAAGTATATAAATCAGGTTGTCGGGAATTGGAAGTGTTGAATGTATATTTTATTGTGGGGTTGAACATTTTAACATCATTTTATACATTAACGAATTAATAAATTATTGTCTTAATATTAGCTTAAATTATAAGATTAACATCAAATTTGAACATTATGACGGTTTATGGAAATTTGTGGTATTAAACAATATATTTTATTTTGAACGCAAAGGTGTTAACAAATTATAGAGTTCAACAGATCAAACATAATACATATATATATTTTAAATGAGTTTATAATGAATTTGTCGAGTTGAAATATTTGTTCTTTTTAGGTGCCAAATCATAGATTTGGTTTAAAACTAATTTATTTAACTTAATATAATTATATTTGATTTATATAATTTTATAGGTTTTAATTTGGTTATTATAAAAGAAAAAATGATTTCTAATAAAAAAAAAGAAAACAAAAACTGAAATTGGCCTGACCCGGGTTTGAACCTGGGTCCTTCTGCCCATACTAACATAAACCAACCAGCGGACCAATTTGATATTTTGAGAAAAAATGGAAACAGAAATATGAATGTTAATATTCAACTTCATCTTCTTCCCCACACTTAACCCTAGGTTTCAATTCGCCATATCCTTCATTGTTTGTTCAATATTTGTTAGGGGTTTCGTTAAGCAGCTCAAAACTATAACAATTCATATAAAATTTACCTTTTATCGTTACGAATTGACGGAGAACCATAGTTGGCCGGAGTCGGAGAACAACGAACAGATTATAGGTAAAATAGACTGTATTAAAAGGTTTAGATGTTTGGGATCAGTTTAGTTGACGTTAAGGATCCTGTGTATACTATCACTTGGAGCGATTTGTGTTTAGTTTAACTTATTAAAACTTGATTATATTCCGACGAATTAGGATTAATTGCGAGTTATTTAGGTCGTTAATGGTGAAATAAATTACATAATAATAGTTATAATTAGTGGAAACGACGTTTGGATGCTTTAACGGATTGAAACGGATGTTAAATGGTCGTTTTGAAGGTCGCCGGAACCGTTTTTTCGGTCACCGGAGGTGGCGCCGGAAAAACATGAACTGTCATGGGACGTCATGGGTTTTCCCATTCAACAAACGAAAATCTAAGAAATTATTATTATTATTATTATTATAATTATTAATTTAAATCTAATTTACATATTCAGCCCCTATACTTTCATTTTTTATTAAAACTGAATTTAAAGAATGTTTACAAATTGAACCTTGTACTTTTAGATATACATAACTTGATAAAAACTTGATCTACTTTAATATCTTTGTATTGTTTACATTTTATACTCGTATAGTTTGAATCTTATTTATTTTATAAACTTTTAAGACTCGGAGATTCATTTAAATAACATGCTAGAACTTGAAATTTCGTTGATGAATAATACGAAAATAGATCATGAGTTAATAATGACGATACAACGTCATAATCATTATTAAATTATCGAAGTATATTCACGAATACATTGAAACGACGAAACGGGTCAGTTTAACGCATTCAATATAAAAATTCATAAACGAATGTGGAATATATATATATATATACATATATATGTATACATATACATATATATGTATACATATACATATATATGTATACATATACATATATATATATAAATTTAAATAGAACAAAACCGAAAATTTAAAATGGGTCGGGTTTTCGGTTTGAAAAGTAACGAATGTTACACTCTGAGTGGTTAAGAGTGTTAACCGACCAAGTGTTGGAACAAGCAACATCAATAAACGATCTTAATCAATTCAGACAAGAAACCAGGGAATATGTTTGGTACCTCCACCCGAATATGAGGGATGTGAGGAGATCGAACGCTGGCTACCGATGGCGTATGGATCAGGTGGAATCTCAGCTATGGATTGATAGGACGGTCATCGTAGCATTAATAGTGGTCGTTGCGTGGTTGGTTTATCTAGTACGTATGGATAAGTAGCACATAGTATAATAGTTGGTTGTATATAGTCTTTTGACTTCCCATGCAGCATTTTGTAGCTGCATATTGGGCTGACTTGGGAATTGTTTACGGTTTAGCACTATTACAAGCACCGACCCTTACCATGTTAAGTCTATATGCCACTTAGTGACAAATTTTGATACGGATATTCAAGCGCTGGCCAATACAAGGTTAAGCCTATGTGCTAATTTTGAGATGCATATGTACAGTAATGATTATGGGTAATACAAATGTGTTCTTTGACATATATATGTGTTGTGATTGTAATATCGTGATATTGTGCTTATTATGGTGGAAACAATATTAATTATATTATATTTGATTATTTTATAGAATGGCCCCGAAGAAAGCAAACTCTTTATTTGAGCCGGAAGTGGCCACAATGATTGCTCACCAATTACAAGCAGTGATACCAACTATTGTAGCACAAGTCACTGCAGGCTTAGGTGCCAACAATACTATTAATCAAACTACGAGCACCACTACAGCCACTACTAATGTACCTCCGTCGGACACTAATGTAGCCCCGGTGTTACTACCCCGCTGACTACATAATGTTATAAATAGTAATAATACTCGCCCGAAGGTTAATGTTGTTGGGAACCTAGAAACCGTTTGAACCCCAATAATGTCACGAATCCAAACCCCGTACCGATTATCGACACAACTGCTAATGATAATGCGTGACCAAATACCAGTAATAATCGTAATAATCCCGAACCCCCACGTCAGGAATATGCGTATTAACAATTCAAATCGTGTAACCCGACTGAATTCAAACGTACTGAAGGACCTAACGGATTGGTTAAATGGATCGAAAATACCGAGTATGTAATCAACATTATTGGATGTCCACCAGACCGTATAGTCGCTACTACTACATTTCTGGATCATTCCTTGATGTGGTGGAACACAGTGGTTCAGTTAAGGGGGCAAGATGCTATCAACCGTATGTCATGGGCTGAACTCAAAACCCTTCTCCTAGAACATTTTTGCCCAAAAATTTAAATCCAAAGGTTGGAACATGAATTGTGGAACTTGGAAATGAGGGGTGCTGACCATGTGAGATACACAAACCATTTTAACGAACTGTCTCGCTTAGTACTGTGGTTAGTTACTCCGGAAGCAAAACGTATTGAACGCTATATCTGGGGATTAACCCCTGCTGTAAGGAGCATAGTTAACTCAGTAGCCCACCCATCATTGGAAAGTGTTGTATCTCAAGCAGGATTAACCCCTGCTGTGAGGAGCATAGTTAAAACGATCTGATTACGGGACAAGGATGCAAGGGAAACCTCAAAGTAAACGAGCCCGTCGGATTACCCGAAATTATGCCATGACCAGTTCTAATGTGACACAAGAGACTTATAAAGGGACGTTATCGATGTGTGGGAAATGTAATCCCCATCATGCGGGTGACTGTAAACCGTTAATTTGTCAAGTGTGGAAGGACTGGACATTATGCCCCCAATTGTAGAACCCCCACCAATAATGTAACCCAAACACAACAACCAACCCAACCACCTCGATCTCAACCAACCCGACCACAACTCAATCAACAAACCCCACCTACCATGAACCTCCGTACCTGCTATGAATGTGGTAGTACGGAACATTATCGGAGATACTGCCCCAAGCTGAATCAGGGTGCAGCAAGGAGACAGAGCCAAGCACAAGCCTCAACTTCCAACGCAGCTAGAGGATGCGCTTTTGTAATAGGATCGGGTGAAGCGCGTCAGCATCCGAATGTGGTAACAGGTACATTCTTAGTTTCCGGTCGGTATGCTTCAATTTTGCTTGATACGGGCGCTGATAGAAGTTTCGTATCTGTTAACTTTTAACCCTTAGAAAATATGTCAGTTAGTGAGCTAACAAAACCATACACTATAGAACTCGCTAATTGTAAGTCTATACTTGTTAACCGAATAGCCCAAAACTGTTCCTTAATCTTAAACGACCACCCGTTTCTTATTGACTTAATTCCAGTGGAATTAGGAAGTTTCGATGTTATAGTCGGTTTGGACTGGCTATCTAAGTATAAGGCTGAAATCGCTTGTAAAGATAAGACTTTTAAGATACCTCTTACGAATGATGAGACGCTTGTCACACCCTAAAACACGGCCTAGGAGTGTGACGACTATGTTGGTACCACATTTATAAATATATCAGAGTTACGTTTAATTAGAGAAAGACTTATAAAACTTGTGGATTTAAAATATTTACATACGAAAGACGGGATATAAAAGTCACCCGTTTAGTGTTTAAAAGATTATTTGTTTAATAATTACAATAACCACCATCTTAAGTTTATACAAAACAAATCCGAGCCATCGGATATATAAGTAGCACTTCGGTACTCCAAGCGTTAATCTTGGTTACCTGCAAAATGTAAATAAAATACGTCAGCAACGAATGCTGGTGAACACGCTGACGCTAAAATATTTTCTTTTACATTATTACCCCTCGAGACTACGCCTGCCTCGGCCCATCGTGGCGTAGGAATAACAAAGTTAAATAACACATTTATAAACTCGAGTCTCTACTCTAGGTCACCTCAGCAAACACCGCAGCGTTCGACTTAGTTAAGTACCCGTACGTATACACATGGTCGTGCTTCCCGCGGGAAAGCGTCTTACGACCAGGCATGGTGCGGTGTGCCCGCCGCGTACTACCACATATGTAAGGATCCAGACAAACGTATACTACAGCATGAGGGCTAGGCTTATACTCTTATTTATAACGGTTTTAGGAACATGTAGTTCCTTGTAAACAATTTTCATATAACATGTTTGACTCGTTTAAAACAAAGTTTGTAAAGTTTGGGTCGTATTCACCTTATCGCTTTGGGATCGGCTTCAACACCGTCCGAGGGTCTTTCCCTTGCTATCTCGCACCTATAGTACGAGTATAACCATTTGTTAGTCGGATATACAATCCGACTTAAGACCTTTAGTCTTATTTTATAACTCTACCTCGATGAACCTTTAGTTCATAGATCTCGTTTACTTGAAAACCTTTAGTTTAAAAGTAATTATAAACCCGACGTTTCTTATTCTCTAAGAAACATATTCTTTTCTTTATTATTTAAGAATACTCATTATTACTTAAATAATAATTTCATAACATAGAATATATACACTTGCACACACACACACACACACACACACACATATATATTTATCTATCACAACATATCTTTTACTCTTTCTTTGTTATGTTTTCTTTTATCGAGGTATCGAGTATAACCTTGACATAAGGTTTAAGCCTTTATATTAATATTTTATTATTATATTTATTGGCGTTAAGCCTTACATTAAAGGCTTATGAAAACCCTAACGATTTGAGCAGCACTCCAACGCCGCTTGGTTTCCTTTCTCATCTTTGACCAACGTCCCTTCTTGTTGCCAAACGATAGTACCAATATACAACACTCGTTGGCATGTTTTTCGAGGATCATCACCATGATAACAAACGTCTTTTTGGTATGTGGGTGGAGGGTGGCACGAACTTCGAGGAAACGTCGGTACGGAAATCGAGAATCAGGACACGCTTATCGAGGTGGATCGAGGGTACGTATTTCGAGGTGGATCGAGGGTACGTATTTCGAGGTGTAGAGAGATGTTAGAGAGAGAAAGGAGTACTGATTTGTGGTGTGAAGAAATGAGATCCCGACCTTGCTATTTATAGACATGATTTTGGATCCCATAGTGGTACCCGATGGGTTCCTTGGCAAGCCCGTCGCGTAGCGCGACGTAGGCTTGATGAATCACCTACTAGACCCGCCAAGTGGCAGGTGTTGTGCCGCCTGGCGACACGTGGCGGACGTGTTGCCACGTGGCGGCAGACGGTGCAACCGTGTGCCACGTGGCACACGTGTCAAAACATGTCAGGCCACGTCATCGCGATACGCGATGACGTTGGGTTCAACAGCGATCGCGTATCGCTGTTGACTTTTCCAGAAGCTTTGACCAACCCCCATCGCGGTACGTGATGGGCCTGTCTTTTGTCCTGTCGCGTATTGCGAGAGGACAAGAAATCAGAATTTTCATTTTTAACCTTGGAGTTTGGAATTTGGTAAAATTAATCCCTAGACTTTGGAAAGTTGACATTTTTGAACTCGAAATTTTCATGATATTACAACAATGATCGTTCAAGGTGAGAAATCGGGTACTATATTGCCTCTCGTGTACCAACTTAAGGCACTAAAGTATTTATACCAAGGTTGTACTTTATACTTAGCAAGTGTAACAATCAAGGACACCGATGAAAATCGATTAGAAGATATCCCAGTGGTACACGAGTATTCAGATGTATTTCCAGATGAGTTTCCTGGTTTACCACCGACCCGACAAGTTGAATACCGTATTGACCTGATACCGGGAGCAACTCCCATTGCGAAGGCACCTTACCAACTTGCACCTTCTGAAATGCAAGAACTCTCCAACCAACTGCAAGAGTTACTAGACAAGGGCTTTATCCGACCTAGTTATTAACCATGGGGAGCACCGATGTTATTTGTGAAAAAGAAAGACGGAAATTTTCGGATGTGTATTGATTACCGGGAGATAATAAGGTGACTATAAAGAATAGATACCCACTACCTCGAATTGATGACTTGTTTGATCAACTTCAAGGAGCAAAGTACTTTTCAAAAATCAATCTCAGATTCGGTTATTATCAAGTAAGAATTCAAGATGAAGATATCCCGAAAACAGCCTTCCGAACTCGGTACGGTCACTCTGAATTTTTGGTAATGCGGTTTGGATGGACCAACGCGCCTGCAGTATTTATGGATCTCATGAATCGAGTTTGCAAACCCTACCTTCAAAGTCTACATACAAACCATACAAGCGTATAAGTCTATCATTCAAAGTTAACGCATATGAGAAACTGTTTTCATAGAACCTCCTGAGTTTGGTCTTTACCAGCTCGTTTATTGATTTAACACTTTTAACTACTCTCAACCGACCACTAACAAGACGAAAGCTAAAGCCGTTTCGTGCATCAACAGACTCCACATCGGATTTTTCTTCGTCTTGTTCGTTTAAACGCTTTACGTTTTCAAACCTTTAATAAAAATGGTTTAAACTTGGTCGTTCAAAAATCATCTCTAAATATGCATCCGCACTACTATCGCATTTCGATCGTCAAATTTCAAGTTCTTATCTCCAACACGTATCGTTAAATCATCAATATTCAAGTAAGTATAGCGTATACGTAACGTTTTCGTCTATGTTGTCTTTAACATGTACGCTTGTATATGCGAATCTTTTATTCGATCATATAAGCATGTAGAACCAAATAATGAATACAACTTGTACCTACTTATATAAGTATGATAGACTTTTAAAATATCTCATGTGAAGATAAGGTATCAAAATGTAAGAATTTTAATCTTCAACCTCCACTAATATGTCATCATCAACCTTATGTTTACAACAAAACAAAATGCATAAAAAATGATAGAAACGATATAAACATCGATTTTCTCGAGTAGAATCGGAGCCACACGGCTCTGATTATATGTTCATGATATGGATCGAAATCATGTTACGATGTTAACGAACAGATTCGACACCTTAATGTATTGAGCATAAATCAATACAAAATGAAAAACACGATAGATATACTCGTTTGAGCCCAAAGTTTATTGATAGTAATGACTTGCAACAAGATATTACAATTAAGCACACGAGCTTACTGCATCAGAATATACAACACTAAAAGAATATGATCCAAAAGCCCACAAAATGAAAATAACAAACATCTATTTATAGACCAAAACATATGCGTTAAGATGAGATCACCGTATAAGTCACTATGCACCAGCAACGTATAGCCTAAGAAGCGTATAAGCCAGTAGCTGCGTATATCAGTATGTCAATCACTTATGCAGCAACCAGAAAACACATAACTACACAATAACAGCATAACATACACGTCCAATTGTAGCAGCACTGGTCACCAACGTATAAGTCCAGCAACTTCCGCATAAGCCTCATATACGGCAACCATACAAGCGTATAAGTCTATCATTCAAAGTTAACGCATATGTGAAACTGTATTCACAGAACCTCCTGAGTTTGGTCTTTACCGGCTCGTTTAGCGATTTAACACTTTTAACTACTATCAACCGGCCACTAACAAGACAAAAGCTAAAGAAGTTTCGTGCAACAACAGACTCCCCCTCGGATTTTGCTTCGTATTTTCATTTAAACGCTTTAAGTTTTCTAACCTTTAATAATAATGGTCATTCAAAAATCATCTCTAAATATTCATCCGCACTACTATCGCATTTCGATCTTCGAATTTCAAGTTCTTATATCCAACACGTATCGTTAAATCATCAATATGCAAGTATGTATAGCCTTTAAGTTTTCGTCTATGTTGTCTTTAACATGTATGCTTGTATATGTCGAATCTTTTATTCGATCATATAAGCATGTATAACCAAATAATGAATACGACTTTTACCTACTTATATAAGTATGATAGGGTTTTGAAATATCTCATGTGAAGATAAGGTATCAAAATGTAAAAGTTTTAATCTTCAACCTCCACTGATATGTCATCATCAAGCTTAGGTAAACAACAAAACGAAATGCATAAAAAATGATAGAAATGATATAAACATCGAGTTTCTCGAGTAGAATCGGAGCCACATGGCTCTGATACCAATTAAATGTTCATGATATGGATCGAAATCATGTTACGATGTTAACGAACAGATGCAACTCTTTAATGTATTGAGCAGAAATCAATACAAGATGAAACATACGATAGATATACTCGTTTCAGCCCAAAGTTTATTGATAGTAGTGACTCTCTACAAGATATTAAAATTAAGCACACGAGCTTACTGGATTAAAAAATACCACAATAAAAGAATACGATTCAAAAGCCCACAAAATGAGAATAAAGAAAACATCTATTTATAGACCAAAACAAATGCGTTCAGATGAGATCACCATTTAAGTCACCATGCACCAGCAACGTATAACCTAGCAGCGTATAAGCCAGTAGTTGTGCATACCAATATGTCAATCACTTATGCAGCAACCAGAAAACGCATAAGCACACAATACAGATCATAAACGTCCAATTGTAGCAGCACTGGTCACCGATGTATAAGTCTAACAACTTCCGTATAAGCCTCATTTACGGCAACCATACAAGCGTATAAGTCTATCATTCAAAGTTAACGCATATGTGAAACTGTATTCATAGAACCTCCTGAGTTTGGTCTTTACCAGCTCGTTTATCGATTTAACACTTTTAACTACTATCAACCGACCACTAACAAGACAAAAGCTAAAGACGTTTCGTGCATCAACAGACCCCCCCCTCGGATTTTTCGTCGTCTTGTTCGTTTAAACGCTTTACGTTTTCAAACCATTAATATTAATGGTTTAAACTTGGTCGTTTAAAAATTATCTCTAACTATTCATCCGCACTACTATCGCATTTCAATCTTCGAATTTCAAGTTCTTATCTCCAACACGTATCGTTAAATCATCAATATGCAAGTAAGTATAGCGTATACGTAACGTTTTTGTCTATGTTGTCTTTAACAAGTACGCTTGTATATATGGAATCTTTTATTCGATCATATAAGCATGTAAAACCAAATAATGAATATGACTTGTACCTACTTATATAAGTATGATAGACTTTTGAAATATCTCGTGTGAAGATAAGGTATCAAAATGTAAGACTTTTAATCTTCATCCCCCATTGATATGTCATCATCAAGCTTTGGTTTACAACAACACGAAATGCATCAAAAATGATAGAAACTATATAAACATCGAGTTTCTCGAGTAGAATCGGAGCCACACGGCTCTAATACCAATTAAAAGTTCATGATATGGATCGAAATCATGTTACGATGTTAATGAACTGATTCAACTCTTTAACGTATTGAGTGGGAATCAATACAAAATGAAAAACACGATAGATATACTCGTTTGAGCCCAAAGTTTATTGATAGTAATGACTCGCAACAAGATATTACAATTAAGCACATGAGCTTACTGCATCAGAATATACAACACTAAAAGAATATGATCCAAAAGCCCACAAAATGAAAATAACAAATATCAATTTATAGACCAAAACATATGCGTTAAGATGAGATCACCGTATAAGTCACCATGCACCAGCAACGTATAGCCTAAGAAGCGTATAAGCCAGTAGCTGCGTATATCAGTATGTCAATCACTTATGCAGCAACTAGAAAACGCATAAGTACACAATAACAGCAGAACATACACGTCCAAATGTAGCAGCACTGTTCACCAACGTATATGTCCAGCAACTTCCGTATAAGCCTCATATACGACAACCATACAAGAGTATAAGTCTATCATTCAAAGTTAACGCATATGTGTGTGTATACACAGAACCTGCTGACTTTGGTCTTTACCAGCTCGTTTATCGATTTAACACTTTTAACTACTATCAACTGACCACTAACAAGACGAAATCTTAAGACGTTTCGTGCATCAACAGACCCCCCACCTCGGATTTTGCTTCATCTTGTTCGTTTAAACGCTTTATGTTTTCAAACCTTTAATAATAAGGGTTTAAACTTGGTTGTTCAAAAATCAACTCCAAATATTCATCCGCACTACTATCTTTTTCGATCTTCAAATTTCAAGTTCTTATCTCCAACGAGTATCGTTAAATCATCAATATGCAAGTAAGGTATAACGTATACGTAACGTTTTCATCTATGTTATCTTTAACAAGTACGCTTGTATATGTCGAATCTTTTATTCGATCATATAAGCATGTAGAACTAAATAATGAATACGACTTGTACCTACTTATATAAGTATGATAGACTTTTGAAATATCTCGTGTAATGATATGGTATCAACATGTAATAGAGTGACGGTTGTTCTTAGAATCGTACGGACCTAACTTTTTCATTAAGAAACCCTAGATAGATTATCATTTGTATGATTTATATTATATAAATGAAATCTTATGAGTGAATCTTGTGTGTTAGTTACCTTTGATTGATCATTCAGCCATTACACTGTTTGTTATTGATTCCGCTTTTAACAAACGGTGTTCTTTCTAAAAATAGCAACCCGTCACTAACTCTCTTGTCAACACATTATTGTGTGAGTTATGACTTAATTTGTTAACGATCTACCAACAATCAGGGACCTGACAAGTGGTATCAGAGCTGGTAACTGCTATTTTAGTAAGAAATTATTGCTGATTAAAGATTTGAAGAACAATGACGAAAGCAGAACACTGTTCCATTAAAGAGTGACGTCAACTGCTATGTTCTTCATTTCATTCCAGATCTACAACTTTCTGTTGTTTTCTCTTCATCATTTCAATTAAAGTTTAAATCTTTATTACTTAATCTTGCTCTAATCGAACCAGAAACATCAGATCTGTAGATCCGGTTCTCAGATCTGATAATTTTCAAACTTTGTTTTCACTGATTAACTGATTTTGATTTTCAAAATGTTTGGTTATGAAGAAAAAGAGGTGTCTACTAATAAGATTCCTAGACTCTATGGACAGGAAAATTTCATAAAATTGAAGGTCTTATTTGAAACAACGGTTTGCTATAATGATGTGGATATGTGGAATTCAATCAAGAATGGTCTATAAGACACTACTGAAGGTGCCAATGCAACTGCTGTTGTTAGAGACAGAATGAGGAAAGTGGATGACAGGGCCTTAGCCATGATAAAGTTAGGTCTGTCATGGGAAATATTGACCAAGGTTGCACATCACACAACATCTAAGGCTAAAACAACAGCTAGAGAGATTTAAATACAAGGATGGAGAGAGATTGAAGTCAATCCTGGAAAGATTCTTAGCAATTGTGAATGAGCTAAGAACCATTGACTATGTCATGACTGATTTTGACTTGAATACCAAGCTGCTTAACTCAATGCCTAAGGAATGGTACACTGCCTACAAATTCATCCTCCAAAAGCTCAATTTCAATGATTTGAAAGTGGATGATGTAGTGTGCTTCCATCAGGCTGCTGAAATTGAAATGATTGAAAATTAAATGATTAAAGAAGAGAAGCCATGTTTCCAGGTCACTAATGCTTTCATTGCACCAATGGGCAACTTGTCAACCAAAAATCAACAACAGATTCCTATCATTGAAGAACCAGTTGAGCATGGTGTGGATACACCTAAATCTTTTATTGGTGGTAGTACAAGTCATCATGGAAACCAGCAAAGGTTCAATGTCCAACTGATGGATGATACTGATTCTGCCTCAATGGCTAGCAGACATGTACCTTACACTGGTGAAGGAAGTGGCCAAGGAAGTGAAACACAAGCTTTGCTCTCCATGTTTACAGAATCATACAATGCTTTTGTAGCAAAAAAATCTGATTCATACTAGTGTCATTCAGGATGATCTTGAACAGATTGATGCTGAGGATTTGGAAGACATGGATTTGAAATGGCAAGCAGCCATGTTGGCTCTTAGAAGCAAAAGGTTATACAACAGGACTGGTAGATCACTTTTATCAGGGCCTAATGAAAGAATTGGTTTTGATAAGTCAAAAGCCATTTGCTATAACTACCAACAGCCTGGTCATTTTGCCAGAGAATGTAACATGCCAAGAAACTTCCAGATGAATCAATACCAAAACCAGTCAAGTAATCAGCAGAATCAATATCAACAGAACCAGTAGAGAAACAACAACAACAACAACTATAATCCCAACTTCAACAACTTTCAGCAGCCTCAAATGAACAATCATCAACAAGTTGTGCCTTAGAATCAAAACTTTCAAAGAAACAACAACCAAAATCTTCAAATTATTCCAAACAACTCTTTCCCAACAAATCAAAATCAACCCAGAAATCAAGGGAATGTGGCAGTAACCACACAACATGAGGGTAATTTTGATTGGAGCAATCATGAAGAAGACATTGCCGATGATATCAAGAGGGAAAATGTGGCATTTATGGCATTGATTGAGAAAGAAGCTGGATCATCATCTCAGGTACACTGTGCTCCTACTATTGATTTTAATGAAATTATCAATGATCTAAAAACAAAAGTAGGCAAGCTGGAAAGTGAGTGTTTTAGGAAGCAAAGTATTATCAATGGATATGAGGCTAGTGAGCTGATAAGTGAAGAAAAGATTAAAAGTTTAGAAGATGACTGCATGAGTAGTTATAGAGCTCAGAAAAGATACATCACTAAGATTGATCGGCTAAAGAAGATGACTGTTGAAGAAAAGGTGCAGAGCACAAAACTGTAGGTTGAAAATGAATTCTTGAAGAACTTGGTTTCCACTGGAAACATCTGTGGTATTCTAAACCAAGTAGATGAGAAACACAAATACAAAGCAGTTCCACCACCATTCAACAACAACTTTATGCCAAAAGTTGATAAAGAGAAAAGAGATGCATACCTGCAACAATTCAGAGATGTATTTCATGACAAAGAGGAATTTGTTGATCTGTACAAGAATGTTGAGGTGAATCAAGAAGGTGAATTTGTGATCAAAGAATAAGTAAAAGAAGATAAGTCAATTGGAGTTCAAGTCTCTGAAGATGACTTTGATTCTGATGATCTTAATCAAGATGATTTGAGTGAATTAAGTGATCAAATAACTGATAAAGAGATAAAAGCTACTGAAAGGGGTAGAAGATTGAAGAAACTAGAATCAATTGATAAACTTCCAATGTATCCACCTGTCACACCAAGAATGAAGAAACAAAATGAAATAATGAAAAGAGAACATGTGTCTTTTGACATTTGTGTAAGGAAGAAGATAAGCTACAATGCAGTGAGGCCTCCAAGCAAAGCTGTGTTGGACAGGATAAAGCAAAACAACAAGAAAAGGGTGACTGAAACTGTTGATGTTGAAATCTTTATTCCAGTTTACCCTGTTTTCTCCAGTCATGAGGTGTTTGATGTTGGAGAAGTAGAAACTTTGGAAGAGTATAAGAAAAAGGCAGTCTAAATACAAAAAAAGCAGTGATTATGGAGAAAATTGTCTTTGTCAAAATCAAACTTGAAAGACAAGATATCAAGATTGAGGAGTTTGTGCCCTTCTCATTTAACCTTGATGGTTTAAAGAATCAGAAGACTTTTCGAGTCAAAGCTCCCAAACTAAGTGAAAGATTCAAGAAGGGAAGCAATCATGAAAAAAACAAGGGAAAAGTTTGATGCAAGAAGTGTGATGAGTATGGTCATCACACAGACTTCTGTAATGAACGATTCATCTTCAAACCTTTCCATGTCCCAGATGAAACAAAGTATGGCCAAGACTTTGTTCTGTACAAGCAAAAGTATGATGCATACCTGGGAAAAGGAAAAGTGTGTGGAAATGAAACCATAAGTAAAGATGAATTGAAATAAGCTCAGGAGACAAGAAATGAAAAAAAAATGAAGTCAAAACAAAGAAACAAGTGACTAAATTAGTAAGAAGAAGTTTGTCTCCTAAGAAGCATGAGAAAGAAGTCAAAAAGAACTTTCAGCCTTTGAGAAACAGCCCCAAACAAGATACTTAATCAGTCAAGTCTGATGGTTCTCAAGGTTCACCTAGCAGTGAAAACACAAGAAAGAAAGGTGTCTTTTCAAGAAAGAAACCAACTAAACTGACAGGTGATGAGAAGTTTCTATTGAAACTTGTTTATGAACCTGAAGGATTCCTTTGGAAACCTAAGGTTGAGGCTAAAGTAGATAAAATTGCTGATGTAAAAGACTACTCAGAAAAGAAAGATTATGTAGTTCAAGAGTATGACATTGCACCAAAAGAATCCCAAGTCACAACCTCATTTGTTAAAACTCCAAGAGAGTGTGGATATGAAACTGATAACTCAGACAATATTGAATTTACTCATGAAGATCCTGAACCAACAACACTCACTTCCAATGCTGCCATTGAAACTGAAACTGATGAGTTGCAAGTTGAGATAACTTGCACTTCATCACTTAACTAAACAAACTCTTTATTTTGTGCAGGAACTGTCCACTCCACTGAATGACATATGGTACATGGATAGTGAATGTTCTAGGCACATGATTTGTGACAGGAGGTCACTTTTCAACTGTGAAGAAAAGTTTGAAGGACCTGTGGCATTTGGAAGTGATGAGAATGGTGGAAATATTGTTGGAAAGGGAATTTTAACAAATGGAAAGTTTTCATTTGACGATGTGTTTCGTGTTGAAGGTCTTCAGTACAATCTGCTAAGCATATCACAAATGGGTGATAAAGGTTACAAAGTTGGGTTTGATGACTCACACTGTTTCATCATAAAACCTGAATTTGTAATCCCACCTGATATGATTATGATGATGGCCCTAAGAAATGGCAACCTATATGAGCTTAACATGAAAGAAGCTGTTTCAAGGGGTGGTACATGTTTTGTTTCCAAAGCCACTGAAAATGAGTCAAAATTGTGGCACAAGAAACTATGTCAAGTGAATCTGAAGAATATGAACAGACTTGTTAAAGGTGAGCATGTCATTGGCTTACCTACAAGAGAATTCAAATCGGAAGATCATTGTAGTTCATTCCAGAAAGGCAAGCAACACAAATCCTCTCATAAGAAAAAGCTCATCAACTCAATTGATCGAGCACTTGAATTACTTCACATGGATCTTTTTGGTCGTGTGAGTGTGCCAAGTATAGGGAAGAAAAGATATTGTCTTGTGATCATTGATGATTACTCAAGATACACTTGGGTCTATTTCTTGAGTACAAAGGATGAGACTGCAGAGTTGATAAAGGGTTGTGTGACATTAATTGACAACAAACTTAATAAGAAACTTAAGATGATGAGAAGTGACAATGGTACTGAGTTCAAAAATGGAGTTATAGAAGAACTTTGTACACAAAAGGGAATATTACAGCAATTCTTAGCTCCTAGAACTCCTGAACAGAATGGTGTTGCAGAAAGAAGAAATATGACACTTATTGAAGCTGCAAGAACCATGCTAGCAGATGCAAACCTACCAGTTACACTTTGGACTAAAGCCATTAATACTGCCTGCTATGTTCAGAACAGGGTACTAGTCAACAAAAGGCATGAAAAGACACCATATGAAATTTTCTATAATAGAAAGCCTTACATAAAGTTTTTCAATCCTTTTGGATTTAAATGTTTTCTTCTCAACACAATGGACTACTTGAACAAGTTTCAAACAAAATCCTTGGATTGCTTCTTTGTTGGTTACTCTACACACTCCAAAGCTTACATGGTGTATGTGAAAGATCATATGAGTGTAATTGAATCATCTGACATTGTCTTTAATGAAAATCATCTCAACACAGTTGATGGTGCAGCATGGCTGTTTGATCATGAGAAATTGATAAGGTCTTTCAAGATTTATCCTGAAGACTTTGATGATTCATTTTACAAGACAAGTGTGATTGAAGAGAAAGAGAAGAAGACTTTGGATTTAAAAAAGTTGTGGAAGAAGGTTGCTAGTCAAGAAAGGAAGTATACATTTACAATGGGTCCCTCAAGTGATATTGTTGAACAAGTTCAAGACATTGATCAAGAGAACAATCACAGTCCAGAACAGGATCATGCAGATGTCAATCAAGACAATTAAGAAGTGAATATTGATCAAGTTCAGGATGAAGGAAACCCAAGCAACCAAACAATTGAAGAAGAAGTTGTAACAACAGCAAGATTTCAAGACCTATTTGAGAGGTTGAATATAGGAAACAATGGTGCATCCACTTCAAGACAGAACAATGAAGAAGCACCAGAGTTTCATGATGCTGAAACAAAATTGATCAGTGAGGAACCAGAACTCAATGAATCAAATCTTGACACAAATATGTCTGCAGATATGATAGTTCAAACCCCTTATGTTGAAAAGAATCAACCTTCTGAAAACATCATTGGAGATATGTATGAAAGAGTTACAAGAAGTCATTCTGAATCTGCAAACATTTATTTGTACTTCTGCTTTCTATCCCAAATAGAACCAAAGAACATTGTTCAAGCTCTTAAAGACAATAGTTGGGTGGAGGCAATGCAAGAGGAGTTGGCACAGTTCAGAGATCTACATGTCTGGGATCTTGTAGATAGGCCAAGAAACATACATGCAACTGGAACAAAATGGGTTTATAGAAACAAAAGGGATGAGAGGGGTATAGTGATTAAGAATAAAGCTAGGCTTGCGGCACTGGGATGCCTTCAAGAAGAAGGAATAGACTTTGAGGAAGTCTTTGCACCAGTTGCAAGACTTGAGGCTATTAGGATTTTTCTTGCATATGCTGCCTCAAAGAACATTAAGGTGTTCCAGCTTTATGTTAATTATGCATTCCTAAATGGAAAGATTGATGAAGAGGTGTATGTTGCTTAACCTCCAGGTTTTGAAGATCCTGTGTATCCAAACAGGATGTATAGGCTAAATAAAGCCCTATATGGATTGCATCAGGCTCCTAGAGCATGGTATGATGAGCAGTCAAATCATCTTCTTGAAAATGGTTTCCAAAGGGGAGCCATTGACAAGACACTCTTCTACAAAAGAAAGGGAGCAGATTTGCTGCTGTTACAAGTCTATGTTGATGATATCATCTTTGGTTCAACAAATGAACAAATGTGCATGGAGTTTGAAGGGGTAATGAAATCCAAATACAACATGATCTCTATGGGAGAAATGAACTTCTTTCTTGGACTGCAATTTCAACAAAATGCTAAGGGGATCTTCATTTATCAAACTAAATATGTGCAGGACATTTTGAATAAGTTCAAATGTCATGAATTCAAAACAGCTTCAACTCCAATGGACACAAAAAAAACGATGATTGCTGATGAAAAGGGGGAGCCCTGGTGTACCTAACTGCTACAAGACCAGACATTATGTATGCTGTTTGTGTTTGTGCAAGATTCCAATCAAGTCCAAAAGTGTCTCACATGAATGCAGTCAATCTTATATGCTTGAAGGGAAGACTAGACTTGGGGATTTGGTATCCAAAGAACCAGTCTTTTGATTTGATATCCTACACAGACAGTGGTTACGATGGATGTAACATGAGTAGGAAGTTAACCTTAGGTGGATGTCAATTTCTGGGAGATAGGCTGGTGTCATGGCAATGCAAAAAGCAGACCATTGTGTCCATATCTACTGCAGAAGCTGAATACATAGCTGCATCTGCTTGCTGTGCTCAAGTTCTCAAGATTCGGAACCAAATGCTGGACTATGTTTTGAATTTCTGAACACTACTATCTTTATTGATAATATTGCTGCATATTTTACTGTGAAAAATCCAGTTCAACATTTAAAGACTAAGCATATTGAAATCAGACATCACTTCATAAGTGATTGAAGTGAAAAAGGTTGATTGAAATGAAAAGAGTTGATACAAGTGACAACTTGGCTGACCTATTCACCAAGCCACTTGACATAACCAGGTTCAACTTTCTTTTGAAAGCCCTGGGGATGATCAATTCAGAAGAGGTCTGATTGAGGATATGTGCTTAGTGTGTGTCTCTATGTGCTAATTGATTACATGGTTTGAGGTCATACACACTGAATGTTGATTGAATATGTTTGCACTTGTTACATGCTTTGTGTTAACTGACATGTGATTAAGTGATTATCTGTTTAACTTAGGTGTCATTGATGCTTATAATTGCTTGTTAGTTAACTGTTTTGATGTTATGATAAGTAGTTTGAATTGTCTAAACTGATTAAATGATTATCTGATATCATGATTTGTTGTTTGATTGTGTGTTTCATCTGATCATATGATGTTATTAGGATAGGCTAGACTATGAATGTTAGTTATGTCTGCTTGTTTTGATGATGTTCTTTATGATTAAGATTTGAATATGTTACAACTGTTTATGTGAAAATATGTTTTTATGTCAAAATTAAATGTCCAAATGAATTTTCAAATGAATTTTTAATAATCACAAGAATTTTGGTCAAAACATGTGCAAGTTGTTAATGGTGCAAAGATATGATAATAACTATTCAGTTCAAGCTTTATAGAAGCCTAAAAGAAGGAATTTTCAATGAAAAGTCTCAAGTAGTTATCTTTGATGAAAATTATGTCATTTGCCCAGTTGGAAGGACATACACACATGTATGTTTGGTCCTATAATCTGTATAGATTTAGAGGATTACCATTAACCAGAAAACTGAAAGCATTTGGGGCAATTATAACTTCTTTTCTGTTCATTCACTTAAAATCATGTCAATAACTCTGACTTTGAAAGGACATATGTTCAGATGTATGTTTGGTCCTGTTAACCACTTGTGGTCAAACATGATAGCCATTTACCAGTCAAATAAGAGATATTGGGGTGATTGAACTTAAAACTGTTTAATTTTGGGAAATGATAGTACATTGACTACTTAGCCAATCATATGGACTTAATAGGCTAAAAGGGCACTTAGTACAATCATTAACATGTATGGTTGCTTTCTTATAATGTGTAAAATCTACGGTGATATAAACATAAAGAAACTGCTATATCTTATGTGGAGTTACATTGATGTCTATGCATGTTCCTATATATATCTTTCCAAATGATAGGCGTAAAAGTGATTGTCCAGTCATACACAAGCCTGTTGGTATTTGGTCACCAAAATGAAATGTCTGATTTAAAAGAATGACACAGAACAACAGTGAACAACATATTTTTTTAATATTTTATCAACCAAAAGTTGATTGATGTTCACAATACATTTTGAAAGAAAATGCAAACATGACTGTTAATTCTAAAACTACAGGGGTCGAGGCAATCATATAAGTCGTTTAAACATCTTGAATGAAAGGCCTGTAAGTCCGAATTGCGTGGCATGTAAGTCCAATGTTCAACCTCACATATGTTTGTAAATTTGAAAAGAAAAATCTCAAAATTTTCTACAAAAATTGTTCTGTTATTAAAAGTTTTGACAAAATCCAGGGGGTCAGAGTCAAATTGGGGTGATCTGGAGAAAGCCAAATAAGCCTTGGGAATAGATAAGGAGCATCAGAAAACATCATGTGTTATCCATTAAGAATCATGCATATTAAATGAAATTAAATCATATCACCAAAGAGATGAAATTCATGTCAAGTCCAAACCTACTGTTGACCTGTCTCGGTTGTCATAATAATGCTGAGAATGAAGTATTGAGAAAGCTACTTAGTCAATATGATCCCATTCTTGAGATCTTTTCAGTTAAAGAAAGAAAATGTTTTGAAGAGAAACATGACTAAAATTTGATCTCTAAATGCACCATTTGCTCTTAAAACTATGATCATTAATGAAATATATTTGAAAAATGTCATGACATGTGGTTTTAAGTCAAAAAGAGTTGCATTTTGCCTCAAAATGGTTGAATAAGTATTTTCGGGTAAGGTTTGATGTTTTCAAACCTTCCTGCGCACAAAACAGTTAAATATGTATTTTCTGGTAAGGTTTGATGTTTTATGACCTTTCCGGGCAAGCTTAGTCATTTTGGACTAAGTTTACGATTTTCGGGCATGATTTAATGTTTTTACACTTTCCGGGTAGAGTACACTTAATGTGCTAAATTTCTGAGCAAGCTTGAAGTCTTTGAATATGTGAAAAAGCAAGCCTTCAACAAGATCTCTTGTTCTGGGCAAGCTTTGCATACTATATGCTGCATGATGTACCGAGCAAGCTCTAGTGATATTGAACTTTATAGCACACTTACGGATTTGTTATACTGCTTAAATTCATTTCTAGAAAGCTATGTGTTTTTGTGATTATGATTCTTTGAAATTGCAAGTGTTTTCGGGTAAACCTTGTTTCCCGGGCACACTTTATATTTCGGGCACACTTTGATTTCTCAAATGTTCCCTTAATATACTTGGTAATTTCAATTTGACTTTCCGAGTACACTTTGAGTTAGCAATACACTCTTAGCACACTTTGTACTATTGAATGTTTATCGGGCACACTTTGCATCAGAGTACACTTGATTGATTATGTAAACTATCTACAGGTAAGGTTAGCGATAGACTAAGTTATTCGGGTAAGGTATGTGTTTAACTATATTAATATGTTATTCAGGTAAGGTTAGACGTATGTTTGAAATATTTATTTGGGCATCTTAACTGATTCCTAGCAAGGTTGCCTACTTGATATTATATACTTGTTTATCTATCTTGTGATTCAGTTCTCATGAAATCCTGTATTTCAAGTAAGCGTTCTTCACATAATTAAAATATACTTTTAATTGAGTAAATAGAGCAAGCTTTGTATGTGGAAGAGACCGGACAAACCTTGTATATTCTATAATGAACATTTTCAGGCAAGGTTTGACACTTTGATTTTATCAGGTAAGGTTTATAGGTGTTACAGTTTTTAATGGATAAGATTATTATGTGACAGCTATTAACTCACTAAACGAAAAATTGCATTTAAAACCCACTTTCAAAAAGTTTATAAGATAGAGTGAGAGGAATTTTTCAACATTATTTTCCCTCTCTCTCTCTCTCTCCTTCCACTGATTGCTCTCTCAAGAAACCTTAACCGACTTATCGCATTCATAATAATTCCAAACCCTAACTTTACCAGCCCTCTAATTCCGACTCGGTAAGCAATATTAACATGTTTTCCGGTAACGATTAGACATTAATGGGCTTTAATTATGTATTTATATACTAAAACTCTGTTTCTGTGTTTAGGTTATAAACTTGTCGAAGAACAGGTTCTTGATGATTTTTCTCTCTTTCTTCTTCAATTTTATAACTTGAAATTGGTTAAAGTAATGAACTTTATGACTAATTTCACTTTGAATATATTTGATTGTGTTTTTCAGATATGGCAGATAATAATCAACCGAAGTATCCATTTGAGCAGAGGCATAATATGTGTGCCATGTTACAAGTCACTCCTGACAATGAGGAGGTGGCTATGATGATCACGTGGTTGTCAAGATCAAATGTTCGTTTAGCCTTCACCGAGTGCCCAATCATCTATAGAAATCATTCACTGGATTTCTGGCGCTCATCAAGACTGTATGATGACATTAATGGTCAAAGGATTGAAGCAATAGTGGCAAGACAAGAAATTCAGATAACAGAACAATTGATCAAATGATGCTTGCAATTACACGATGGCGACCACAATCCTATCAATTTCAATACTGATCACCTCCTGAGAATATTCGAACATACAATGGGATACCAGGGGACAGTACACGATGGGAAATTTCAAAAGGGCATGTTCCCTATGATATACATATTTCTGATCCATCATGTGATTCATGGATTTGCTCCGAGGAAGGGATCATGGACTCTGATGAGTCGTGACTTAGCAAACGCAACTGTTGCTATCATCTATTACCTACCATTCAATTTTTCCAAGATGTTTTTCGAAGGAATGGTAGGAAATCTGAAGAAGGCTGAGAAGGATAGATTTCTGCAATATCCCAGATTTCTACAGATAATTTTCAATAGGGAGTTGCATGATTTACCCACTATTGGCATTACTCATGTTATGCAAAACCCCAACACGTACAAAAGAATTGTAAATCCGGGGAGTGCCAATAGATTTAATCCAAACATTCCGTTTGAGATTTTTCCATGGTTATTGAACCATGACTTGGATATTATGCCACTTCCTGAGCTGAGCTCAGAGGAGGAAGAGAAGGTTGCTGAGTTGGAAGATGAAGAAGATGATGATAATGATGGAGATGAAGGAGGGGATGGAGGAGCCATGATTGTTGATGCACTTGATCAGGCGGAGAACCAACCTATACCATCACCACCACATTCACCACTACCCATTGACCAACCTATAGCATCACTAACACAAACACCACCAACCAACAGCCCAATACATACAGATACTTTCATCCCTAGCCCACCCCATACCAATCACCACCCCAAACAATTCCAACAACCCAGCCTACACCTATCCATACCCAGACCATACCTCAAACCACACAACAACCCTCAACCCCATCTGAATCATCTACACCACCCACATTGACCATCAACCCAATAATCACTCAAACCACTAACCAAGACCAATCTGAACCTAACCCTTTCTCCACCTCACCATCAATAACCCCTCCTGCTGGAGAATGCTGGAGAATGTTGGAGAATGCTAATCTAAAGGAGAAAAATGAGGAGGTAACAAAGGAGAATGTATTGCTATTGGATAAGTTGGCCAGGGCAATGCTGAGAATTCAAACCATGGAGCAGGAGGTTGAAAAGCCCTCGGCTGCCCCAAAACAGGGGGAGAATATACATGAACCAATGGTTGTTGTAGGTACTGATGGTAATGCAGATGTTGAAATGATGGATGTAGGAGGAAGAACAACTAATGTGGATGGTCTGAACTGTTTTTTTAATGCTTATGATGATGAGGAGGAGAGTGAAGAAAGAAGGATGGAGGATGTTGAGTATGAAGGTGATAAATCTGATGTAGGAGAGGAAAATTATGATGTGAATAATGAAATAATGAATGTTGTTTGGAGTGAGGAGGAGGATAATGAAGAGGAGACAGATGATGGAATTGAAAAGACAAATGATGAAGAAAATGTGGCTACCACTGATGAGGTCACTAATGTTTTAACATAAACTCAAACTGATCTAATCAATGAAGGGAATACTGCTACTGAGGAGCCTATTACTGAAACTGAACAATCCGAGGGCTCCAAGAGGGTAGAGTATGATCCAGAGTTGGAAACACTTGAAAAGGAAATTGATGATTTTGAACAGTCTGATGTTGAAGAAGATGAACAAAGGTGATTGGAGAAAGGTAAGGCAAAAGTCCTTAAAGAAGAGCCTGTTAAGGCAAATCTGAGAAAGAAATTTTGTTTAAAGAAGATGAAGAAGCTGCTGCTGCAAGAAGAAAATTTGAAAACATTATAAGAGAGATAAGGGACAGAGAGATACTGGCCCAAACCTTGACTCCTGAGGAGTTGGCAGAGCAGGAAGAATTGATCAGTCAAGCCAATGTTGCCAAAATGATAATTGAAGAAGAGACTGATGATTAAGATGTTATTGAAGCATTGATCAAACTGAAAAGAGTTGAGGAAGTAGACAACTCTTTGGCCATGATGGTAAGCAAGTTTCAAACTCAAAGTCAACCTGAAAAGGAACCAACTGAAACAACTGAGCCAACCAATGTGAATATGGAAGAACAAATTGGTGAATCTATTGCCTCAATGGCTGCAAAGAAATGGGCTCAACAAATTGAAGATGATATATCAGACAGAATCCAGATGAATGGGAATGTGTGGATGATCCCATGTATGGAAAGAAATTCTCAAGAAAGAGGGATAAACCAGAATCATTTAAACCAGCTGAAAGGGATGATCTTGCCAAGAAGGGGAGATGGGATGATAAGAACAATTACTTTGCAGAGACCCCTGATGATGAGGCAAGTCTAATAAGGGCAATACCTTTGCAGACCTTAAGGCCTGATGAACATGTGCAAGGAGTGCCAAATGTGCCAATCCCTGAAAATCCAACTCCTGATGAACCAAAAATAGATGCTGTTAATGAAACAACTGAGGAGGAGGATGATTCTGATGAAACTGATGATAACATTGATGATGATCAGGGAAAGGGTGCTGAAACTGCTAATGTTATGCCCCCACAAGTTACAGTGACTGACTAACAGAGGAAAAACATTGAGCAAAGCCTTTTGGATGCTAAAAGGAAAAATCCTTTGATTGTGAAATTGAGAAGCTATGGCATAAGCTTTGAGAGCTTAGCTGATTTGAATGATGATGAACTGGAGAAACGATTGAACAAAGAATGAGACACAATTGAGAGGTTATTACAGCAGAAGAACAGGGATGCCCAAAAATACAGTGATTATTTAAGAACACATGGTTACTCTGAAAAAGATTTATCTCACTTCAAGGTTGACAAGTTGAGAGAAGCCTATGAAAGCAAAAGGGAAGAGATAAAAGAAAATTTTGTTAAAGAATATGAAGAGGCTGAAAAGCTTGAAGCTTTGAAAGAAAAATTTGGAGGAATATGTGGTTATCTGTTGGAGAAAGGGATAACACCCAGGATGATTGATTGCTTAGAAAAGGATGTAGTTGAAGCACTCTATAATAAAATGAAAAGGAAAGAAAAATTGAAAGAGTTGCTACAAACTGAAACAATCAATGTTAAACAAAAGGGCTCAAAGCAAGAAAAAGAAAGGCAAAGATTCATAGAGTATCTGAAGCTGCACAACCACTCTGAAGCTGATTTGAAAAATGGTAATAATGAGAAACTCAGTGATCTCTATCATAAAACCAAAGAAGCTGAAAAAGAAAAGGAATTTGAGAAAGCCAAACTGAAAATTGCGGCTGAAAAGGAAAGACTTGAAAAGATCTACAGAAAATATGGGGGAAAGTCCGGATTTCTGATTGAGCATGGGAGAACACTGAATGATGTTGAATTAATGTCTCAAGAGATGGTTGAAAATGAGTACAGGATTTTGACAAGGAAAATTCAGAAAGAGAAAGAAGAAGGACAGTCCGAGCCTCCTAAAAAGAAGAGAAAACTAATGACATTGAGGAAGCAAGGGGCTGAAAAGAGATCAAAGAAAGGTGAAGCTGATCAAACCCCAATCTCAGAGGAAGCAAAGCCTGAACCAGAAGATGAACCTATAATTCCTTGGGAAAATGAAGAAATGATTAAAATTTTGAGGGGTATAATGATAAACCGGAGGGGAATGGATGAAGCCACTTTTAATGCCTTAGAAAAGGAGGACTTGAAAGAACTTTTCTACATACCAAAGGCAGAATGGGAAAAAGTATTGTTGGAGGGTGAGAATCCTAGAAGCTTTGTTCAAGGAAGATTTGTGCCTGTAGGGCTAATGACTAATCAAAGGATACTCAACATGATTATGAAACTTGTGGATGAAGTAGGTCTAAACTATGCATAACTTATCCAATATCCAGCTGAGATGGTTGAATCCACTTACATGAATGTTTTCAATGTGTAAAGACCTAGCAAACCAATGAAGTCTATACCATTTAGGCCTCCTGTCTTAAGAAGGCACATGGCAGCAGGCAGAGGAGAATCTAGTCGAACTGGATCCCCAAGAACAACAAGACCATAATCCAGTGTGGATCTTTCAAGATCTCTCTACTATGATTCAGTCTCTGAGTCTTTAAAAGTGATTATGGAAAGCAGGCTGATGAGAGACATAGTCATTAGAAGTGATTTTGCTGAATACACTGAAGAGCAGTTGGAGAGAATGGCTACACTTAATCTGTATGATTATAGAGACAGAAACAAGTTGGAAAGAAGACAGCAAAATGATCTATCCAAATTCCTGAGAGATGAAGCTGATAGAGGATTCCCATTTTTAAATGAAAAGAAAAGCTGGAAAATGACTCAACTTGACAAGGCAAGGAGGATTGCAAAGATGAAAAAGAAGTCAAGTGTTGAATTGAATTACAAGTTGAGGGTCAAAGATAAGAACCCAGTGTTAAACATGAATACATGTATAAGCTCTGAAAGAAGAATGGCAAGCCTAAATTACACACTACAGAATAATGGCATCATAGCTGAAATTGAATATAAAGAACACAATGACCATTATGTTCTTAGAAACTCGGATGGGCTTATTTTGGGGATAATTAAAAGAGATGATGATCTGACTTACTTGCATAATGAAGATCTAATGGATATAAGGGATATGGTCATTCCTGAAAGTCACACTCATTACCAAATCCTTGATATCTTTAGGCAAAGGGCAACAACTTTGATTGTGAATCAAAGACAAGCCGCTTACAATGCAAGGAAAAGACCAGATTCTTAGAATAGGCTTTGAATTGTAATGTCTTCGGACATAATTCTGATTATGTAATTTGTTTATGTTTTTGAATATGTAAAATTTACTTTTGATTTGATATGTATTTTTTACTATGTGTAAGTAACTGTAGAAGTGTTTTGGGACAGCTGAGGTGTTCCAATCTAGGGGGAGATTGTTGAGTCAAGATTTGACCCAAAACTGACTACAAGGAAGCTTGTAATCTTCTCAACCTCCTCAGATATTGTTAAGTATGGAACCGGGCACACCTGAGACATCCGAGCAAGGTTTTACTTAGCCGGGCATGGTATTTTGCCTATCGGGCAAAGTTATCTTCTTGAAGTCTTCTTTAGTGGATATCAGGGTAGGGTTCACTCTTTAGTCTTTACCCGGGCAAGGTTCTCTATATCAAGCAGGTTTGTTCTTCATACCCGAGTAAGGTTTACTTCAAAGTAAGCTCTTGGCTAACCAACCTCATGAAGCCAAGTGATTGGAAGATCGGGCAAGGTATTCTTTAATAATACAGTGGTCCGTGTAAGCTTGATGTGTAATGAAATATCTCAAGTAACATCGGGCAAGGTTTAACTCAAGCAGGGTACAGTGCTCCCAAGCACACTTTGCTAATAAGCTAATTCCAAGCAAGGAGTTGATGGGACCATTGAAGAACAAGGTTGCTAGTAAGTTTATGTCGGGCAAAGTCTGATATAATCAAGAAGATTGAAGTCTGCTTGGTGAGTATTTTCCTTTGGAAAATACTCCAAGTAAAGCATACCCGGAAAAGTGTTCCCAGGCACACTTCAAGGTTACCAAGTCTAACAAGGAAGGCAGATCACAAAGTCTACTCGGAGAAGTTTACTTCTACAAAGCATACCCGGAAGACTTGTTTTACACTTAGGATAGTTTTGAATATGTAATTTGAATATGTACTATTTATTTAGGGTTTCTAGAGGGAATGACAGCTGTCTGGGGGTGTCAAGCCTATAAAAGGAACATTTAGGGCATGCCTCCAAGAAAGCAGCTGAAGACACACTCATTAATTGTGAAAGAATTTTCATAAAGTGACGGTTGTTCTTAGAATCGTACGAACCTAACTTTTTCATCAAGAAACCCTAGATAGATTATCGTTTGTATAATTTATATTATATAAATGGAAATCTTTTGAGTGAATCTTTTTTGTTAGTTACCTTTGATTGATCATTCAGATATCCCACTGTTTGTTATTGATTCCGCCTTTAACAAACGGTTTTCTTTCTAAAAATAGCAACCCGTCATTAACTATCTTGTCAACATTATTGTGTGAGTTATGACTTAATTTTTAACGATCTACCAACAATCGGGGACCTGACATTTGATGTTCCCCCTGAGGCTGTGCAAAGACCTCAAGATTGACATTTTCTCCTCCCAAATTAGCAGCACCATCCTCATTCCCATCATTATCATTACCTCCATCATCATCACTGTCATCATCACCATCATTCTCACCATCTCGTCCAGCAACCTCCTCATCTTCAGATAACACCACATGCAGTTGTGGAATCAAAATGCCATCAATCATCAACCATGGCAGCACCTCAAATACCTGATCGGGATCCAATCTGCTAGTGGTAGCCATATTTTCTATTCTCTTGAATGTATAAGGATTTTGTAGGACATGTGTGATTCTAGTAGTTGGTAAGTTTTCCAACTCTTGATTGGCTTCTCCAAATTTTGCACCAATCTTTCAAATAATATTTCAACTATGGCATTTTCAACAGTGGCATTTTCCAAATCTCTGCTCATAAGGGTCCATGTCCCTTCTGGAATTGCCCATCTTTTGTGTGTCCCTGATAACCCATACATTTAACAAAAATCTTGTACAGTTGAGTAGTTGTAAGATGGATCGGATTAGGATTGTTATCATTCAATTGTAAACATCTTCTAATCGCAGCTTCATCCACTCGTATTTCATGACTAGCAACAGTGGCTTCGATCCATCGACCATTCTCATCTTCCATCAACGTTGTCGAGTTCCAGAAATCCAAAGAGTGGTTCCGGTATATTACAGGATTCTCTGTTATAGCAAACCAGATATTGGATCGTTCCAACCACTGTATAATTGGGGCAACTTCTTCATTGGCTGGTGTGACTTGCAAAAGAGCGCACATATTGTGCTTTTGCTCAAAGAAATATCTCGGAATTTCTTTGTCAGCCATATCTGCAAAACACAATTAAACATATTCAAAGTGAAATTAGCCCAAAAGTTCTTTACTTTAAGCAGTTTCAAGTTATAAAATTGAAGAAGAAAGAGTGAAATATCATTAAGAACCTGATCTTTGACAAATTTATAACTCACATAGAAAACAGAGAGTTAGAGAATAAAATACATAATCAAAGCCCATAATCATCTAATCGTGATCGGAAACATATTATGATTGCTTACCGAGTCGGAATTAGAGGGCTGGTTAAGTTAGGGTTTGGATTAAAGTGAATGCGATAAGTCGGTTAGGAGTTTTTAGAGTAAGCAGTGGAAGGAGAGAGAGAGAGAGGGAAAATAATGTTGAAAAATATCTCTCACTCCCTCTTATATATCTTTTGAAAGTGGGTTTTAAATGAATTTTGTCGTGTAGTGAGTTATTAGCTGTCAAACATTTAAAACTTATCCATTCAAATAAAGTTCCAAGTGTCAAATCTTGCCCGGTATGAAATTGACTAGGTTTGCTCGGTACCTTCCCCTTACTAAGCTTTCTCGGTCAAGATAACTAATTTAAAGTCAAGTGATAATAAAGAAAGCTTACCGAAATACCAGATTTCTTGAGAATCCAATCACAAGATAAATAATCAAGTATAAAAATATCAAATAAGCAACCTTGCTAGGAATCAATTAAGATACCCATATACATTTCTCAATTTTAAATTAAAGAGATTAATCTAGCATAAACCCTATCAGAATAACACATTCAATCAAGCATACTTTAATGCAAAGTGTGCCCGAGTGTCACACCCCGGTCGTAATGGCGGAAAACCGAGGCGTGGCGACTAGGTCGTGATTGATTGAGCACAATAGTATAAAAGTCTAAATGCATAAACATAACCAAACTGTCAAATATTACATCATCCAGGTAACATGAAACAAATTGTTTTAATACAAAATATCAAGTTTCCAAACAACTCCTAGCCTAGCCTTCATCTCTCTAAGGCCTCTATCAGCTATTAGCTACTTCCTGCTTCATTTCCTGAAAACATGTAATAAAACGTCAACTACAAAAAAGTAGATGAGTGAATTCATAGGTTAACTAATACTGTAGTGATAAGCCCTACACAAGCATACTAGGCTAAGTTGTAGGGGTTTATATATAGGGTGTACCATCGGCTAACCCACCACTCCTACAACTTATCCTACTATGCTTGGTATGCTTATCATCTCAACTGAATCTGCAAGAGTTTCGTATAAAGATTCCAATTATTGTTTCCATGCATGCAGGAGGAACGGTATCAAGGATATATGTATAAGATACCCAAGAATCATATGTAACCATGCCATGATGAAAAATGATAATGATGCATAATGATCACACAAGACCTGACATCGACCCCACACAAGACCACACTATGCTACTTGATTTCCTTGATGGTAACCCAAATCGATCACTTTGGGTACCATGAGAGAATTCTAAAGCGTACTTTAGTATCTCTTGGATTCCTAATCGATCACTTAGGAGATCCTTCGGATCCTTAATCGAACACTTAAGAGATCCTTCGGATTCTTAATCGAACACTTAAGAACCCCATAGGTCACGTGTATTCTAAATCGATCACTTTAGAATCCCACATCTAGTGACGGCCTGTCTACCAATCGACCACTTGGAGATCAAACCTATGCACTATTGTGACCTATATTGCCACTGTTCACACGATCACAAGACTGACCAATGAATAATGTGTTTTCATGATAAAGTATAACGGGTACATGACTTTGATTTCCAAACGTCCAATGTTCCCTAAACGCTGAGTGATTCCCATATTTACTCCTGAATATTTGATTATGCATACACAACTTCCGAGAAAGTTAAGGTACGCGTAACCTGCCATGATTACTTGTTTTCCCAATGTTCATTGTTTGCAAAAGATTTGTCAAGTGTTTATGATAAGTAATGTTTGAATAAATGTGTTTTGTCAAAACGTGTACATTTACCATGTTTTCACCCCCAATGATTTGAAAGGCTTTAAAAGAAAAATGGGGGCTATGAACTCACCCTGTTGACTAGGTGTGGTTGCTAGGGCGGTCGGGTGCTGTCAAACGTCGATCCTCTAAGTCTAGACAAGGACATAATAAGTTAACAACACAGTTTAAGTCTAAGAGTGTAAGCCTTACACGATCTCGAGCAAAAACTAGGTTTTAAAGACGAAACAGCTTGGTTCTGACCTGATTCGATCGAATAGGAACACATTCGATCGAATAGACACACATTCGATCGAATAGACACACATTCGATCGAATAGACACACATTCGATCGAATAGAAACACATTCGATCGAATAGACACTCATTCGATCGAATAGACAGACGTTCGATCGAATACAAAGCTCATTCGGTCGAATGAGTTGGAGACCATTCGGTTGCTTTCCTATTCGGTCGACTGGACTGGTTCGATCGACACATTCGATCGAATGAACTGATTCGATCGACTGGTTCGATCGAATGAGTCTGATTCGACTCCTTCAAGCTGGGCGACGGAGATACCCACGGGTTTTCCAGATTTTCCAGATTTTTGACCCAAAATCGAAGTTTTTGACATGGAAATGCTCGGGATTGAAAGGGGTATCGATTCCTAGTACTTTTAAACACAAAAGCTTGCATTTTGACACCAAAAATGACGGTTTTTGACCAAGAACACACTTGACACAAAAGTCGGAGTTTTTGCTCGATTCGGGGCGGGTTTTGGTTGTAAAAACGTATGATTTTCAAGAAGATCTTACCGACAACAACGATAAACAGATTGGTGGACTCGAATCTTAGATTGGATGACTTTCTCTCACTACTCTCTCTCTAGAAGTGGGAGTGTTTGGGTGGGAAGTGTTGGTGGAAATGAAAGAGATGGTGTAAGAATACTTGATTTTCCGCTTAAATACTCGGGTGACTCGGGTTCGGGTTTAGGCTACCGACGGGTCAAGACTAGTCGAGTTCATAAGTTTTTAAACAAACTAAAACTTTTTCAGCAAAACTTTTATAAACCATTTTCCGAATAATTATTTTTCAAAAGCATAAAAATTAATATTTTCCAGGCGTAAATGTCGTTTTATAAAATAAACATTTCAAATGATAAAAGCAGATTTCTCCAATGATATGGGTTCCGAACTTATCGTCCAGAACCCCAAAGTGTATAGTTTCCGATGATTCCTTGATTTTTGTCTACCAGTCAAATTCCAGGGCGTTACATCCTCCCCAACTTAGGGGAATTTCGTCCCGAAATTTAGCTTTTTAGTATACTTGATGCATCGATGATTAAGATTACATGATCCCATGATGACCACTATGCGCCACCACTTCTAATATTCGTCTCAGGCACCACCCAAATCAAGCCGAAGGGGCTTATATATAGGGTGTACCAGCGGCTAACCCACCACTCCTTCAACCTTACTTGGGTGTTTCCTTCGACTCTTATTAGATCAATGACACACAGGACGACACACTATTTTCCACTACGAGGCATCATCCTCAAGCTTTACATCAGACATATTCATTTCGGATTGAAGGGGTTTATATATAGGGTGTACCAGCGGCTAACCCACCACTCCTTCAATCTTCCGCGAATATTACCCTCGGTAATTCTTGAATTCAATGTCTCACAGCTGCCACGCTAACTATAAGTCCCTAATTCCAGGTTTCGCTTCAGACATATTCAACTCGTGCCGAAGAGGCTTATATATAGGGTGTACCAGCGGCTAACCCACCACTTCTTCAACCTTTGTCGAATATTTCTCTACACGAACCTTGAGTTCACGACTTCTAGTTACACAATAGCATATTGCTTATACACGTATACACCTGTGACCTTGATGTAATTATATTCCGGACTATAATTACGAGCTCACCTTGTATCAATGTATAAGCTCTATTGTGTGCGGCTAGAAAATTTGACACGACACCACACACATACACACAACCATGCTCCATGAATGCAAGAATGAATGACAAATTTTTGGCTTAAATAATGTATAAATTTCCCCAAAATTCATATGATTGAGTAGATATGACTTGTGCTCCCAGCATGAGCCCTGAGTAGCCAAATTTGTGGATGCAAATAAAAGAATACTTATAAGCATAATAAGGCAACACGATATTCATTGTATAACACAATTATTTGATACATGCTGCAAATGTTATATTGACTTCTAGACAATAGATTACAAGAATAGAGACTAAGAGAACAGATGAGGGTATTTCTCCTTCATTTGATCTTCGCGTTCCCATGTAAACTCGGGTCCGCGTTTGTTATTCCATCGAACATTCACAAGCGGTATGCGGCTACGCTTGGTCTTCTTGACCTCGCGATCCAAGATTTCGACGGGTTCTTCAACAAAAAGCAGATTGTCGTTAATTCGAACCTCGTCGACGGGAATGAGAAGGGCCTCGTCAACAAGACACTTCTTTAACTGCGAAACATGAAAAACATTGTGAACTCTACCGAGTTCCGGCGGCAGCTCAAGACGATAGGCAACTGGTCCGATCCTTTCAAGGATTTTGAATGGTCCAACATACCTAGGAGCGAACTTTCCCTTCTTCCCGAAACGGACTACGCCCTTCCAGGGGGAAACTTTCAGCAGAACACGGTCACCAACTTGAAACTCGAGTGGCTTGCGTCGTTTGTCTGCGTAGTACTTATGCCGACAACGGGCGTCTTTGAGTCGCTGTTGAATGATAGCGATTTGATCGGTTGTTTCCTGTATTAGTTCCGGGCCGATGATCTGTGAATCCCCGGTCTCGGACCAACACAAGGGTGAGCGACACTTGCGACCGTAAAGAGCTTCAAACGGCGCGCATTTAATAGAAGAGTGGTAACTATTGTTGTAAGAAAATTCTGCCAGCGGCAGATGAGCTTCCCAACTATTACCGAATTCAAGGATACAAGCTCTCAACATGTCCTCTAGGGTTTGTATGGTCCTCTCGCTCTGCCCATCAGTTTCTGGATGATAGGAAGAGCTAAGCTTCACACTTGTCCCAAAGGCCTTTTGCAAAGATTTCCAGAACCTGGAAGAAAAACTGCTGTCGCGATCAGACGTAATGCCCTTAGGCACACCATGACGGGAAACGATCTCACGAATGTATATCCGCGCCAACTTTTCCGTAGTGTAGTCCTCACGAACCGGAATAAAGTGAGCGGATTTAGTTAGAATGTCCACAATAACCCAAATTGAGTCATGACCGCTAGGCGTCCGCGGTAGCTTGGTGATGAAATCCATAGCTAACTCTTCCCACTTCCACTGAGGAATAATAGGTTGCTGAAGCAGCCCAGACGGCCTTCGATGCTCTGTCTTGACTCGCGAACAAGTCAAACATCTCATCACGTATAAAGCGATGTCTTTCTTCATCCCGGGCCACCAATAATGAGGTTTAAGATCTTGATACATTTTGCTGCTGCCGGGATGAATCGAGTATCTGGACTTGTGGGCTTCACTTAGAATAAGCGTTCGAAGAGGCTCAGAGTTTGGGATCCATGCTCGATCAAGAAAATAGAGGATGCCGTCCAACTTGGTTTCGAATTTCGGTTCGGCTCCACACGACAAAACGCCCTTGAGATCTCCATTCACAAGCGCCTGATTCTGAGCTTCGCGAATTAAGGAGGGAAGATTGGATTGAATTCGAATAGAGTGCAGCTGGGTCCTTTCTTTACGACTCAATGCGTCAGCCACCACATTAGCCTTTCCCGGGTGGTAGCGGATTTCACAATCGTAATCGCTGAGAAGTTCGACCCAGCGTCGCTGCCTCATGTTCAACTCTTTCTGTTGGAGGATGTGCTGTAAGCTCTTGTGGTCGGTATAGATGACACACTTCGTGCCGTACAGGTAGTGTCTCCAGATTTTTAAGGCAAACACCACAGCACCCAACTCGAGGTCATGCGTGGCGTAGTTCTTTTCGTGCACCTTGAGTTGTCGAGAAGCGTAAGCGATGACCTTCCCTCGTTGCATTAAAACGCAACCGAGGCCTTGATTTGAAGCATCGCAATAAACGGTAAAGTCAGCGTCACCTTCCGGAAGCGATAGAATCGGTGCACGGCAAAGTTTATTCTTCAGAGTTTGGAAGGCTTCCTCTTGATCTCGTCCCCACACGAAGGGTTCTCCCTTCTGAGTCAGAGTGGTCAAAGGCAAGGCAATCCTGGAGAAGTTTGAGATAAATCGGCGGTAGTAACCAGCCAATCCAAGAAATGAACGGATTTCGGTAGGTGTTTTAGGCGCTACCCAATTTCTGATGGCTTCTACCTTGGCAGGGTCGACGTGTATGCCGTCGACATTGATAACATGTCCCAAGAATTGAACTTCCTTTAGCCAAAATTCGCACTTGGAGAACTTGGCATATAGTTGTTCCTTCCTGAGAAGCTCCAAAATAAGCCTGAGATGAAGCTCATGATCGGTCCTCGAACGAGAATAAATGAGAATATCGTCTATGAAAACAATGACAAACTGGTCGAGATATGGACGGCAAACGCGATTCATCAGATCCATGAAAATGGCGGGGGCATTGGTCATTCCAAAAGGCATAACCATGAACTCGTAATGACCGTAACGAGTTCGGAACGCAGTTTTCGGGATATCCTCTTCCAGAACACGCAATTGATGGTAACCAGAACGCAGATCGATCTTAGAGAAAAACGTAGCACCCTGAAGCTGATCAAAGAGATCATCAATTCTCGGTAACGGGTACCGGTTTTTGATGGTCAGTTTATTAAGCTCCCGATAGTCAATGCACATACGGAAAGTCCCATCCTTCTTTTTGACGAAGAGTACTGGGGCTCCCCATGGAGACGAGCTAGGGCGAATGAATCCCTTGCCAAGAAGTTCTTGAAGCTGATTCGATAATTCTTGAAGTTCCAGCGGAGCTAGACGATAAGGAGACTTAGCAACAGGGAGAGCACCAGGAATAAGATCGATACGAAATTCCACCTGCCTGCTAGGAGGAAGTCCAGGCAGCTCATCGGGAAAAACATCAGAAAATTCACGCACGACAGGGAAGTCCTGCAGTCTCTTGACTTTGGATTCCTTGAGAGTAACACGGGCTAGAAATGCGGGATACTTCTTTTGAAGGTACCGACTGGCTTTTAAGCAAGAAACGATTCTTAGGCATCCACCCGACCTATCCCCTTGAATGGTTAGAATTTCACCAGAAGACAGAGGGATACGAATAAGTTTCTCGGCGCAGATTACTTCCGCGCGATTGCTAGACAGCCAGTCCATTCCCACAACTAGATCGAAGCTTCCAAGACGAAAAGGTATAAGGTCAATACTGAACGATGTGGTGACAAGAGTAAGGGTGCAATATCGAATGACAGACCTCACTTGTGTGGACTCTCCACTAGCAAGTTCAACAACCAAGGCAGGTTCCAACTCGGAAATTTTTAATTTCAGCAAAGGAACCAATTCGCAAGAGACAAAACTCCTATCAGCTCCCGTATCAAATAGGACAGACACCCAATTGTTGTTAAGAGTAAACGTACCAGTAATAACATCGGGGTTTTGGCGTGCTTCGGCAGCTCCAATGGTGAAGGCCCTCCCGCGAGCCGGAGGAACGTTGGTGACGCGAGGGCATCGATTTCTGTAATGGTCCATCGCGCCACACTCGAAGCAGCCTCGAGCAGGGTTAGGCTGAGGGTTAGCATTCCCCACAGCCAATTGGTTGCCAGGACTCCTGCAGCGCTCCACCAGGTGTCCGAATCGTCCACAATTTGTGCACTTGCGGCACAACTCACTTGTTGGGTGATGATAAGAACATAAGTTGCACTTGGGATGCGGCCCAGTATATTCCTTTCTCGGTCTTCCCTGAACTGTTGCGGCTGAAACGGGGGCCATGGAGTTGATAGGCGTAGCACCAGTGATCGCAGTTAAGTAGGTCGCTTTCCGCTTCCTATTGTTCCCCTTTTTCGCTTTCCCATCGGAAGATTTGCCCTTATCCTGATGCAAAACACCGGACCTGAGCTGTTCCCTGGTCAAACGGGCAGTGAGATCGATCACTGCCTTAAGTGTAGTGGGGTCAACTGCAACCGCAATGCCCCTCATAGAGTCCGGAAGACCGCTGATGTATTGCTCGACAGCGCGTGAAGCTGGGGTAACCATGTGGGGCACCAATAGGGAGAGTTCATGAAATCTCTCCGTGTACTTCATGTGATCGGCGCCCTTCATCGTGTGCGCCCTAAACTCAGCCTCCAATTTCTGGAGTTCGGTTCTCGGAACGAACTCCTGCGTGACTAGCTCAACAAACTCGGCCCAGGGCAAGGCTAAGACCGCGTCTCGCCCCCTGGTTCTAATCTCGATATTCCACCACGTGAGAGCCCGTTTGTGGAACATACTCGCCGCGAATTTGACCCTGAGTTCATCCGGGCAAGAGCACATGTTGAATGAAGCTTCGACTTTCTCGAACCACTGGAGAAGACCAGCAGCTCCCTCGGATCCATTAAAGCTCGTAGGCCCAGTGTTAGTAAAAGCCTTATAGAGCCTGTCGGCCTGAAGAGTAGGATTCGGTTCTGGGGCTTGTGGCGCACCCGAGGTTCCTTCTTGCCTTAGGTTGTTAACCAGACCCGGAAGAACTGCTGCAATTTGCTGCGCTATGATGGCAGCGAGGTCAGCAGGGTCAGCATTGACGGACGAGCGACGAGGAGGCATTCTGAAAAAAGAAAAAGAACGCGCAAGAATGATACCGGGAATAAGAATAACAGGATAAGGAATAGCCAAAGAATACATCGCTACGATAGACACAATTAAAGATGCAGCACATAAGCACATAGCAAGCACATAAGTGTGGGCGTGTGATAGTGATGCATGAATTATCTAGAGTTAAGGGTCCTAGGTTATAGTCTAGGTCGGTTTCCTAATTCCCTATAACCATTGGCTCTGATACCAATCTGTCACACCCCGGTCGTAATGGCGGAAAACCGAGGCGTGGCGACTAGGTCGTGATTGATTGAGCACAATAGTATAAAAGTCTAAATGCATAAACATAACCAAACTGTCAAATATTACATCATCCAGGTAACATGAAACAAATTGTTTTAATACAAAATATCAAGTTTCCAAACAACTCCTAGCCTAGCCTTCATCTCTCTAAGGCCTCTATCAGCTATTAGCTACTTCCTGCTTCATTTCCTGAAAACATGTAATAAAACGTCAACTACAAAAAAGTAGATGAGTGAATTCATAGGTTAACTAATACTGTAGTGATAAGCCCTACACAAGCATACTAGGCTAAGTTGTAGGGGTTTATATATAGGGTGTACCATCGGCTAACCCACCACTCCTACAACTTATCCTACTATGCTTGGTATGCTTATCATCTCAACTGAATCTGCAAGAGTTTCGTATAAAGATTCCAATTATTGTTTCCATGCATGCAGGAGGAACGGTATCAAGGATATATGTATAAGATACCCAAGAATCATATGTAACCATGCCATGATGAAAAATGATAATGATGCATAATGATCACACAAGACCTGACATCGACCCCACACAAGACCACACTATGCTACTTGATTTCCTTGATGGTAACCCAAATCGATCACTTTGGGTACCATGAGAGAATTCTAAAGCGTACTTTAGTATCTCTTGGATTCCTAATCGATCACTTAGGAGATCCTTCGGATCCTTAATCGAACACTTAAGAGATCCTTCGGATTCTTAATCGAACACTTAAGAACCCCATAGGTCACGTGTATTCTAAATCGATCACTTTAGAATCCCACATCTAGTGACGGCCTGTCTACCAATCGACCACTTGGAGATCAAACCTATGCACTATTGTGACCTATATTGCCACTGTTCACACGATCACAAGACTGACCAATGAATAATGTGTTTTCATGATAAAGTATAACGGGTACATGACTTTGATTTCCAAACGTCCAATGTTCCCTAAACGCTGAGTGATTCCCATATTTACTCCTGAATATTTGATTATGCATACACAACTTCCGAGAAAGTTAAGGTACGCGTAACCTGCCATGATTACTTGTTTTCCCAATGTTCATTGTTTGCAAAAGATTTGTCAAGTGTTTATGATAAGTAATGTTTGAATAAATGTGTTTTGTCAAAACGTGTACATTTACCATGTTTTCACCCCCAATGATTTGAAAGGCTTTAAAAGAAAAATGGGGGCTATGAACTCACCCTGTTGACTAGGTGTGGTTGCTAGGGCGGTCGGGTGCTGTCAAACGTCGATCCTCTAAGTCTAGACAAGGACATAATAAGTTAACAACACAGTTTAAGTCTAAGAGTGTAAGCCTTACACGATCTCGAGCAAAAACTAGGTTTTAAAGACGAAACAGCTTGGTTCTGACCTGATTCGATCGAATAGGAACACATTCGATCGAATAGACACACATTCGATCGAATAGACACACATTCGATCGAATAGACACACATTCGATCGAATAGAAACACATTCGATCGAATAGACACTCATTCGATCGAATAGACAGACGTTCGATCGAATACAAAGCTCATTCGGTCGAATGAGTTGGAGACCATTCGGTTGCTTTCCTATTCGGTCGACTGGACTGGTTCGATCGACACATTCGATCGAATGAACTGATTCGATCGACTGGTTCGATCGAATGAGTCTGATTCGACTCCTTCAAGCTGGGCGACGGAGATACCCACGGGTTTTCCAGATTTTCCAGATTTTTGACCCAAAATCGAAGTTTTTGACATGGAAATGCTCGGGATTGAAAGGGGTATCGATTCCTAGTACTTTTAAACACAAAAGCTTGCATTTTGACACCAAAAATGACGGTTTTTGACCAAGAACACACTTGACACAAAAGTCGGAGTTTTTGCTCGATTCGGGGCGGGTTTTGGTTGTAAAAACGTATGATTTTCAAGAAGATCTTACCGACAACAACGATAAACAGATTGGTGGACTCGAATCTTAGATTGGATGACTTTCTCTCACTACTCTCTCTAGAAGTGGGAGTGTTTGGGTGGGAAGTGTTGGTGGAAATGAAAGAGATGGTGTAAGAATACTTGATTTTCCGCTTAAATACTCGGGTGACTCGGGTTCGGGTTTAGGCTACCGACGGGTCAAGACTAGTCGAGTTCATAAGTTTTTAAACAAACTAAAACTTTTTCAGCAAAACTTTTATAAACCATTTTCCGAATAATTATTTTTCAAAAGCATAAAAATTAATATTTTCCAGGCGTAAATGTCGTTTTATAAAATAAACATTTCAAATGATAAAAGCAGATTTCTCCAATGATATGGGTTCCGAACTTATCGTCCAGAACCCCAAAGTGTATAGTTTCCGATGATTCCTTGATTTTTGTCTACCAGTCAAATTCCAGGGCGTTACACCGAGCAACCTTCCGAATGCATAGTGCGCCCGAACATCCTTATGTAAACTATACCTGAACAACCTTCCTAGAGTACAAGGTATGCCCGAAAATAGAGATCTAGAAAACACTATATCCGGAAAGTCAAATTTGAAATTACCAAGTATATTGAGGGAAGAAAGTGTGCCCGGAATATAAAGTGTGCCCGGAAAGCAAGGTCTGCTCGGAAACACTTGTAATATCAAATAATCATAATCACACCTAACACATAGCTTGCTCGAAATGAAACTAAACAAACACCTATGCTAGTCTAGTATCACTAGAGCTTGCTCGGTACTTCATGCAGCATATAGTATGCAAAGCTTGCTCGGAACACGAAATATCTTGTTGAAAGCTTGCTTGATCACATATTCATCTTGACTTCAAGCTTGCTCGGGAATTTAGTACATTAAGTGTACTCTACCTGGGAAGTGTAAACACTTTAAAGCATGTCCGAAAATCGTAAACTTAGTCCAAAATGACTAAGCTTGCCCGGAAATGTTATAAAACATCAAACCTTACCCGAAAATACATATTTAACTGTTTTGTGCCCGGGAAGGTTTGAAAACATCAAACCTTACCCGAAAATACATAATCAACCTTTTGAAGGCAAAATGTATCTCTTTTTGACTTAAACCAATTTTTCAACTGTATTTTACATTAAAGATCATTGTTTAAGAGCAAATGGTGCATTTAGAGATCAAATTTTAGACTTTGTTCCTATCAAAATAATTTCTTTCTTTTTCTGAAAAGATATCAATAATGGGATCATATTAACTAAGTAGCTTTCTCAATACTTCATTCTCAGCATTATTATGATAACTTAGACAGGTCAACAGCAGGTCTAGACTTAACATGAATTTAATCTCTTTGGTGATATGAGTTAATTTCATTTAATATGCATTATTCTTAATGGATAACACATGATGTTTTCTGATGCTCCTTATCTATTCTCAAGGCTTATTTGGCTTTCTCCAGATCACCCCAATTTGACTTTGACCCCTTGGATTTGGTAAAAACTTTTAATGACAGAACAGTTTTTGTAGAAAATTTTGCTATTTTACTTTAAAAATTTAACAACATATGTGAGGTTGAACACTGGACTTACATGGCACACAATTCGGACTTACAGGCCTTTTATTTAGGATGTTAAAAGGACTTATATGATTGCCTCCACCCCTGTAGTTCTAGAATTAACCGTCATGTTTGTATTTTCTAAAAAATATTTTGTGAACATCAATAAGCTTTTGGTTGATAAAATATTTAAAAGTATGTTGTTCACTTTTGTTCTGTGTCATTATTTTAAATCAGACATTTCATTTTGGTGACCAAATACCAACAGGCTTGTGTATGACTGGATAATCACTTTTATGCCTATCATTTGGAAAGATATATATATAGGAGCATGCATAGACATCAATGTAACTCCACATAAGATATAGTAGTTTCTTTAAGTTTATATCACATTAGATTTTACACATCATGAGAAAACAACCATATATGTTAATGATTGTACTAAGTGCCCTTTTGGCCTATTAAATCCATATGATTGGCTTAAGTAGTCAATGTACTACCATTTCCAATATTAAAATTCAGTTTATTATTCAATCACCTCAATTTCTCTTAATTGGCAGGTAAATGGCTATCTTGTTTGACCACAAGTGGTCAGCAAGACCAAACATACATGTGAATATATGTCCTTCCAAAGTCAGAGCTATTGACATAGTTTTAAGTGAAAGAATAGAAAACAAGTTATTATAGGACCAAACATACACAAGTGCTTACAGTTTTCTGGTTAATGGCTATCCTTTAAATCTATGCAGATTATAGGACCAAACATACACAAGTGTATGTCCTTCCAACTATGCAAATGACATAATTTTTAGCAAGAATAACTACTTGAGATTTTTCATTGAAAATTCCTTCATTTAAGCTTCTATAAAGCTTGAACTGAATAATATTAACATATCTCTGCACCATTAACAACTTGCTCATGTTTTAACCAAAATAAAGTGATTACGCAAAATTCATTTGAACATTTAATTTTGACATAAAAACGTATTTTAACACAAACAGTTGTAACATATTCAAATCTTAATCATAAAGAACATCATCAAAACAAGCAGACATTACTAACATTCATAGTCTATCTTATCCTAATAATATCACATGATCAGATAACACACATAAACAAACATTTTATCATGACATCAGACAAGCAGGTAATCAGTTTAGACAATTCAAACTACTTATCATAATATCAAAACAGTTAACTAACAAGCAATTATAAGCATCAATGACACCTAAGTTGCACCGATAATCACTTAAGCACATATTAGTTAACACAAAGCAAGAAATATATGCAAACATATTCAATCAACATTCAGTGTGTGACCTCACACAATATAATCAATTAGCATATAGAGACACACACTAAGCACACATCCTCAATCAGACCTCATCTGAGTTGATCATCCCAGGGCTTTCAAAAGAAAGTTGAATCTGGTTCTGTCAAGTGGTTTGGTGAATAGGTCAGCCAAGTTGTCACTTGTATCAATTCTTTTCATCTCAATCAAACCCTTTTCACTGCAATATCTTAAGAAGTGATGTCTGATTTCAATGTGCTTAGTCTTTGAATGTTGAACTAGATTTTTAATAGTAAAATATGCAGCAATAGTATCAATAAGAATAGGAGTGTTAAGAAAATTCAAACCATAGTCCAGCATTTGGTTCTGAATCCAGAGAACTTGGGCACAACATGCAGATGCAGCAATGTATTCAGCTTTTGCAATTGATATGGACACAGTGGTCTGCTTCTTTCATTGCCATGACACCAGCCTGTTTCCCAGAAATTGACATCCACCTGAGGTTGACTTCCTACTCATGTTACACCCATCATAACCATTGTCTGTGTAGGCTATCAAATCAAAAGACTGGTTCTTTGGATACCAAATCCCCAAGTCTTGTCTTCCTTTCAAGTATCTAAAAATTTTCTTGCCTGCATTCATGTGAGAAATTTTTGGACTTGATTGAAATCTTGCACATACACAAACAACATACATAATGTCAGGTCTTGTAGTAGTTAGGTAAATCAGGGATCCAATTTTGGCTCTATATTCATGTTTATCAACAAGCTCCCCCTTTTCATCAGTAATCATCTTTTCTTTTGTGTCCATTGGAGTTGAAGCAGTTTTGAGTTCCATGACATTTGAACTTATTCAAGATGTCCTGTACATACTTAGTTTGGTGAATAAATATCCCATCAGCTTTTTGTTGAACTAGCAGTCCCAGAAAGAAGTTCATCTCTCCCATAGAGCTCATGCTGTATTTGGATTTCATTACCCCTTCAAACTCCATACACAGTTGTTCATTGGTTGACCCAAAGATGATATCATCTACATAGACTTGTACATGTAGCAAATCTGATCCCTACCTTTTGTAGAAGAGGGTCTTGTCAATGGCTCCCCTTTGGAAACCATTTTCCTGAAGATGATTTGACAGCTCATCATACCATGCTCTAGGAGCCTGATGCAATCCATATAGGGCTTTATTCAGCTTATACACCTTGTTTGGATACATTGGATCCTCAAAACCTGGAGGTTGAGCAACATACACCTCTTCATCAATCTTTCCATTTAGGAATGAGGACTTGACATCAAGCTGGAACACCCAAATGTTCTTTGAGGCAGCATATGCAAGAAAAATCCTAATAGCCTCAAGTCTTGCAACTGGTACAAAGAGTTCCTCAAAATCTATTCCTTCTTCCTGAAGGCATCCCAGTGCCACAAGTCTAGCTTTATTCTTAATCACAATACCCCTTTCATCGCTTTTGTTTCTAAAAACCCATTTTGTTCCAATTGCATATCTGTTTCCTGGCCTATCAACAAGATCCCAAACATGTAGATCTCTGAATTGTGCCAACTCCTCTTGCATAGCTTCTACCCAACGGTTGTTCATAAGAGCTTGAAAAATGTTCTTTGGTTCTATTTGGGATAGAAAGAAGGAGTATAAACAGATGTTTGCAGATTCAAAATGACTTCTAGTAACTCTTTTATATATATCTCCAATGATGTTTTCAGAAGGATGATTCTTTTCAACATAAGGGGTTTGAACTATCATATCTGCAGACAAATTTGTGTCAATATTTGATTCATTGAGTTCTGGTTCCTCAATGATCAATTTGTTTCAGCATCATGAAACTCTGGTGCTTCTTCATTGTTCTGTCTTGAGGTGGATGCACCATTGTTTCCTATATTCAACCACTCAAATAGGTCTTGAAATCTTGTTGTTGTTACAACTTCTTCTTCATTTGATTGGTTGCTTGGGTTTCCTTCATCCTGAACATGATCAATATTCACTTCTTGATTGTCGTGATTGGTATCTGAATGATCTTGTTCTGGACTGTGATTGTTCTCTTGATCAATGTCTTGAATTTATTCCAAAGTATCACTTGAGGGGTCCTTTATAAATGTATACTCCTTTTCTTTACTAGCAACCTTCTTCCATAGCTTCTCTAAGTCCAATGTCTTCCCACTTCTCTCTTCAATCACACTGGTCTTGTAGAATGATTCATCAAAGTTTTCAGGATAAATCTTGAAGGATTTGATCAATTTTTCAAGGTCAAATAGCCATGCTGCACCATCAACTGTATTGAACTGATTTTCATTAAATAATATGTTAGATGATTCAATGACACTCAAATTATCTTTCACATATACCCTATAGGCTTTGGAGTGTGTAGAATACCCAACAAAGAAGCAATCCAAGGATTTAGCTTGAAAAATGTTTAAATAGTCCTTCGTGTTCAACCGTGATGTAGGGTTTTCTTTTGAAGAATATTTCATATTGAGTCTTGTTATGTCTTTTGTTGAGAAGTACCCTGTTCTGAACATAGCAGACCGTGTTAATGGGTTCTGCTCAAAATGTAACTGGTAAGTTAGAATCTGCTATCATGGTTCTTGCAGCTTCAATGAGTGTTCTGTTTCTTCTTTCTGCAACACCATTCTGTTCAGGAGTTCTACGAGCTGAGAATTGTTTAAGTATCCCTTTCTCTGCACAAAATTCTTCAATCACTCCATTTTTAAACTCAGTACCATTGTCACTTCTCATCACTTTCACCCTCTTATCAAGTTGGTTCTCAATCCTTGTCACACATCCTTTTATCAATTCTGCAGTCTCATCTTTTGTACTCAGGAAATAAACCCAAGTGTATCTTGAATAATCATCAATGATCACTAGACAATATCTCTTTTTTCCTATGCTTGGGATACTCACAGGACCGGAGAGATCCATGTGAAGTAATTCAAGCATTTGATCAATTGAATTGATAAATTTTGACTTATGAGTTGACTTGTGTTGTTTGCCTTTTTGGCATGAAATACAATTTTCTTCCAATTTGAACTCTCTTGTAGGTAAGCCAATGACATGCTCACCTTTCACAAGTCTGTTCATGTTCTTTAGATTCACATGACATAGTTTCTTGTGCGACAGCTTTGACTCATTTTCAGTTGCTTTGGAAACAAAACATGTACCACCCCTTGAAACAGCTTCTTTCATATTAAGTTCATATAGGTTGCCATTTCTTGGGGTAATCATCATAATCATTTCAGGTGGGATTACAAATTTATGTTTTAAGATGAAACAGTGTGAGTCATCAAAACCAACTTTGTAACCCTTATCACACATTTGTGATATGCTTAGAAGACTATACCAGAGACCTTCAACTTGAAACACATTGTCAAATGAAACCTTTCCATTTGTTAAAATTCCTTTTCCAACAATCCTTCCACCATTCTCATCACTTCCAAATGCCACAGGACTTCAAACTTTTCTTCATAGTTAACAAGGACCTCTTGTCACAAGTCATGTTCCTAGAACATCCACTATCCATGTACCATATGTCATTCAGTGGAGTGGACTGTTCCTGCACAAAAGAAAAAAAAATTGATTAGTGGAGTGATGAAGTGCAAGCCATTTCAACTTGGAGCTCATCAGATTCAATTTCAGTGGCAGTATTGGAAGTAAGTGTTGTTGGTTCAGGATCTTCATGGGTGACTTCTAGATTATTTGAGTTGTCAGTTTCATATCCACACTCTCTTGGAGTTTTCACAAATGAAGTTGTGTTCATGCATTCACTATCTGCATTATCAGCTTCTTGTACAACATAATCTTTCTCATTTGAGAAATCTCTCACATCAACAGCCTTTATCGCTTTGGTTTCAACCTTGGGTTTCCAAAGAAAACCTTGAGGTTCATAACCATGTTTCAAAAGATACTTTTCATCACCAGTGAGTTCAGTTGGTTTCTTTCTTGGGAAGATACTTCTGTTTCTTGTTTTCTCACTTCTTGGTGATCCTTGAGAATCATCAGACTTCATAGATTATGTGTCATTCTTGGGAATAATTCTCAAGGGTTGAAAATTATTTTTCACAACCTTCTCAGACTTCTTAGGAGATAAACTTCTTCTCACTGATTTAGTCACAGGTTTCATTGTCTTGACCTCAGTTTTCTCTTCTTTCCTTGTCTCTTCAGCTGATCTCAAACTGTTCTTACTTATGATTTCATTTCCACACACCTTTCCTTTTCCCAGGTATGCATCATACTTTTGTTTGTACAAAACAAAGTCTTGTGCATACTTTGTTTTATCAGGGACATGAAAGGGTTTAAATTTGAATCTCTCATTACATGAGTCAGTGTGGTGACCATATTCATCACATTTCTTACACCAAACCTTCCTTTGTATTTTTCATGTTCACTTCCTTTCTTGAGTCTTTCACTTGGTTTTGGTGCTTTGACTCCAAGAGTTTTCTGATTCTTCAAACCATCAAAGTCAATTGACAAGGGTATAAACTCCTCAATCTTGATGTCTTGTCTTTCAGTTTTGCTCTTTAAAAAAGACAATTTTCTCCATAATCATTGGTTCCTCATCAATGCTCTCTTTGTATCTTGCCTGCCTCTTCTCATATTCTTCTAAGGTTTCCACTTCTCTAACATCAAGCACCTCATGACTAGAAAAGACTGGAAAAACAGGGATAAAGTTTTCAACATCAACTGTTTCAGTCACCTTTTTCTTGTTATTTTGCTTTATCCTCTCTAATATAGCCTTGCTTGGTGGCCTGACTGCATTGTAGCTTATCTTCTTTCTTTCACAAATGTCAAAATACACACGCTCTCTCTTCATTCTTTCATTCTGTTTCTTCATTCTTGGTGTGACAGGTGGATATATTGGAAGTTTATCAATTGATTCTGGTTTCTTCACTCTTCTACCCCTTTCAGCTACTTTGATTTCTTCATCAGTGATCTGATCACTCAAGTCACTCAAATCATCTTGATTGAGATCATCAGAATCAAAGTCATCTTCAGAGACTTGAACTCCAATTGATTTTTCTTCTTTCACCTCTTCCTTAACCACATACTCTCCCTTCTTCATTTACCTCAACATTCTAGCACAAATCAATAAAGTCTTCCTTATATTCAAACACTTCTCTAAATTGTTGTAGATAAGAACCTCTCTTCTCTTTGTCAACTTTGGGCATAAAATTGTTGTTGAATGGAGGTGGACCTGCTTTGTATTTGTTTTCTTCTTTTACTTGGTTCAGAATACCACAAATGTTTCCTGTGGAGACCAAGTTTTTTAGAAACTCATTTTCAATTTGCATTTTTGTGTTCTGCACCTTTTCCTCAACAATCATCTTCTTTAGTCCATCTATCTCAGTGATGTATCTGGTTTGAGCTCTGTAAATGATCATACAATCATCTTCCAAAGTTTTTATCTTTTCTTCATTGATCAGTTCACTTGCCTCATAGCCATTGATGATACTTTGTTTCCTAAAACACTCAACATCCAGCTTGCCTACCTTTGTTTTCAATTCATTTATAATTTCATTTAAATCAACAGTAGGAGCAGAGTGTACCTGAGATGATATCCAGCCTCTTTCTCAGCAACAGCCATAAAGGCAACATTTGCTCTTGATATGTCTTCTTCATGATTGCTCCAGTCAAAATCTCCCTCTTGTTGTGCAGCCAAAGCTACATTCCCTTGGTTTCTTGGTTGATTTTGATTGGTTCTGTTTGATTTGGTTGGAGCAGTTTGAAGGTTTAGGTTTTGATTGTTGTTTCTTTGAAAGCCTTGATTCTGAGGCACAACTTGTTGATTGTTCATTTAAGGCTGTTGAAAGTTGTTGAAGTTGGGGTTATAGTTGTTGAAGTTGTTGTTTCTTGACTGATTCTGTTGGTACTGTTGCTGAGGCTGCTGATTTCTTAGTTGATTCTGAAATTGATTCATTTGAAAGTTTCTTGGCATGTTGCACTCTCTGGCAAAATGACCTGGCCGCTGGCAATTATAACAGATGGCTTTTGACTTGTCAAAACCAATTCTTTCATTTGGCCTGATAGAAGTGATCTATCAGTCCTGTTATATATCCTTTTGCTTCTAAGAGCCAACATGGCAGCTTGCCATTTCAGATCCATGTCCTCCAAATAATCAGCATATATTTGCTTCAAATCATCGTGAACAATGCTTGTATGAACCATGTTCTTTGCTACAAAAGCATTATAAGACTCAGTGAACATTGAGAGCAATCCATGATAATCAGATCCTTGACTTCCATTACCACCAACAAAAGGTGCATGTCCACTTGCCATTGAGGTTGAATCACTTTGTTCCAAGAGTTGAACATTGAACCTTGATTGGTTTTGTGGGTTGCTTGAACTACCACCAACAAAAGCTTTAGGTGTATCAACACCATGTTCATTGGGTTCCTCTATGATGGGAATCTGTTGTTGGTTTTTGGTTGACAAGTTTCCCATAGGTGCAATGAGAGCATTGGTCAACTGAAAACATGGCTTCTCTTCTTTGATCATTTCATTTTTAATCATCTCTATTTCTACAGCCTGAAGGAATCACACTACATCATCCACTTTCAAATCATTGAAATTGGGTTTTTGGAGAATGAATTTGCAGGCAGTGTACCATTCCTTAGGCATTGAGTTAAGCAGTTGGTATTCAAGTCAAAATCAGTCATGACATAGTCAGTGGTTCTTATCTCATTCACAATTGCTAGAAATCTTTCAAGAATTGACTTCAATCTTTCTCCATCTTTATATTTGAATCTTTCTAGCTGCTGTTTCAGCCATTGTTATTTTATGTACTTCAACTCAATATTACCCTCATACATCTCAAGGATGGCATCATATATTGCCTTAGTAGTTGTATGATGTGCCACCCTGGTCAGAATCTCCCAACACAGTCCTAGATTAATCATAGCTAAGGCCCTATCAACCATCTTTCTCAATCTTAAACGCACAGCTGCAGTTGCATTTGCACCTTCAGTATTGTCTTGTGGACCATTCTTGATTGAATTCCACATGTCCACATCATTATAGCAAACAGCTTCTTCAAATAAGACCTTCCATTTTGTGAAGTTTTCATGTCCATAGAGTCTAGGAATCTTATTAGTAGACACCTCTTGTTCTTCAAAACCAGACATTTTGAAAATCAAAATCAGTTAATAAAACATTAAAACAATCAGATCTGAGAACCGGTTTTTCAGATCTGATGAATCTGGTGCGATTAAAACAAGATTAGAAAGTAAAAATTTAAACTTTAGTTGAAATAAGGATGAGAAAACACCGGTAGGTTGTAGATCTGGACTGAAATGAAGAACAGAGCAGTTGACGTCACTCTTTAATGGAACAATGTACTGCTTACGTCATTGTTCTTCAGATCTTCAATCAGCAACAAATTTCTTACTAAAATAGCAGTGACCAGCTCTGATACCACTTGTCAGGTCCCCGATTGTTAGTAGATCGTTAACAAATCAAGTCATAACTCACACAATAATGTGCTGACAAGAGAGTTAATGACGGGTTGCTATATTTAGAAAGAAAACCGTTTGATAAAGGAGGAATCAATAACAAACGATTCAGTTGCTGAAAAATTAATCAAAGGTAACTAACACACAAGATTCACTCAAAATATTTCCATTTATTTAATATTGATCATACAGATGATAATCTATCTAGGGTTTATTGATGGGAAAGTTATATCCGTACGATTCTTAGAATAGCTGACACTCAAAAATATTCTCTCTGGTATCGTGTTTAGACGCTATTAGGAGCCGTGCCCTGAATATTCCTCTTATAGGCCTGGCACCTCCTTTACAGCTGTCATTCCTTCTAGAAACCCTAAATATAACGTACATATTCAAATTACATATTTAAAGCTATGCTAAGTGAAAAATAAGTCTTCTGGGTAGGCTTTGTAGAAGTAATCTTCTCCGAGTAGACTTTGTGCTCTGCCTTCCTTGGTAGACTTGGTAACTTTGATGTATGTTCGAAAACAGTCTCTGGGTAGACTATTAACTTTCACCAAGTAGACTTCAATCTTCTTGATCTTATCAGACTTTGCCCGGTAAGATCTTACGAGCAACCTTGTTCTTCCATGGTCCCTTAACTCCTTGCTATGAAATAGCTTATTTAGCAAAGTATGCCTGGTAGCGTTGTACTCTGCTAGAGTTAAACCCTGCCCGATGTTACTTGGAATGTATCATTTCTTACATCAAGCTTACTTGGACCATAGTTATTAATGAATACCTTGCCCGGTCTTCCAATCACTTGGTTTCATTAGCTTGGTTAGCCAAGAGCTTACCCGGGGTAAGACTTACTCGGCTATGAAGAACAAACTTGCAAGATATAGTGAACCCTGCCCGTGTATAGACTAACTTGCAAACCTTGCTCAGGTATTCACTAAAGAAGACCTATTGAAGATAACCTTGCCCGGTAGGCAAGATATCATGCCCGGTTAAGTAAAACCTTGCTCGGATGTCTTAGGTGTGCCCAGTTCCATACTTGGCGAATTCTGAGGAGGTTGAGAAGATTCAAATCTTCCTTATGATCATTTTTAGTTCAAATCTTGACTCAACAGACCAGGCCAAATTATGAGGTCCAGAAAAAACGGCAGCATTTCTAACATTGTATTTGAACCAAAAGATCAATCCTTCATCTTAAGAAATTCTGATGGACTAGCCCTGGGCATAATTGAACACAACTCATATATGGAACTTCTTCATGTGGATAATTTGGAGGATCTAATCAGACAGACTCTGCCCTCTCAACATCCACACCATAGGGAGATCTTCTTGTTCAAAGAGAAAGTTGATGCAATCAAACATGATAGAAGAAAAGAAGCTACAAGTTCACTTTTCATTCGGTTTTAAATTTGTTTATGTCCTTGTGACATAATTCTTATATGTAAATTTTTCATCAAGTTATGTAATTTTGCTTTTTGAAAATTTGATGTGTATTTTGAAAAGTGTATGCAACAAACTGGTGTTTTGGTGCAGCTGAGTGTGTTCCAATATAGGGGAGATTGTTTAGATGAGAAAAGGCTTAAGGAAGATTGGAATCTTCTCAACCTCCTTGGAAAATGGCTAAGTATGGAAATCGAGCACACCTAGGCCTCCTAGCAAGCTTAAACTTAGTCAAGCAAGGTATTTTGCTCTTTGATCAAAGTTATCTTCTGGAATTATTCTTAAGTATTAGTTCGAGCAAACTACATTTCGTCAAGCAAGGTTGTTCTTCAAGTCGAGCAAGGTTTGTTTTAGAACAAACTCTTCACTAAACCAAGCTCAAACCAAGTATTTCGGTGGATCGAGCAAGGTTTAATTATAATAAACAGTGGTCCCAGCAAGCTTGAAGGAAGTTGATGATGAAATTACTTAAGGACTTGTAAGAGAAAGGACCAACACCGATCAAGCTACAGTTTCATTACCACACTTGGATTATTCAAATAAGTTATGTAACAAAAGGTTGAAGGAATCTCTGAAGAACAAGTTTTCTCGTAGGGTATATATCGAGCAAAGTTTGATATTATCAGGAAGATTGAAGCCTGCTTGATGAATATTTTCTAAGGAAAATATTCGAAGTAAAGATTACTCGGAGAACTGCTCCCCAGCATACTTAATGGTTACTAGTATTGCTCGCTAAATACAAAAGCCGCAAAGCTTACTCGAAGACATGTATACACTTAGAATATTTTGTAATACGTTTGAATATGTTTAGTATCAATCATTAGGGTTTCTAAAAGGGAATGTCAGGTGTCAGGGCTGGCCTATAAAAGGAAACTTTAGGGCAAGCCTATGATAACAACGGACACTGAGCAAATATTGTGATTTGACGACTGTCTTTATCTTGTACGGAAAAGCTGCCAAGAATACAAACATTCCACCTAGAAACCCTAATTGTTTTTCATTGTATCCTTCATAATATAAATGGAAATCTTTTGAGTTACTTTGTGTGTTTGTTACTTTCCTGTCCGCTGAGCAATACCAAGAGTATTATTGATTCCGCCTTTACTATTATTTGGTTTTTCATAATATCAGTATGTCGTAACCTTCTTGTCGACACGTTTGTGTCGGTTAAGATAGTGAGTGAGTGAGAAATTAAGTGAGCTATACGGGACCAACATAGGAAATTCAATTTCATTGATCGGAATACGAGTACATGAACATTAAAACAAAGGAAACGAATAGTGCAAATGATAAATGACAAGAATCCTAAGCCTATTGAAAACTACTTGAATAACCAAGGTCCTCCTCCGAACAAGGTTTTCATATGGGAGGGTCCTAACATGAAGTTGGTTTGGGTTGCCCTCTCGTCTTGGTTCCGGTTGACGAGCGATCTCGGCTGTTAGCCGCTCGAGGTTGTCTTCTAGATTCTCCATCCTTCGGTCCACATGATAATGCTCGAAACATAGTGTTTTAACCTTATCATGCAGCTCTTGGTTTCTTTGCTCCGCCGCAATGTTAATGCTTACCAACTCGTCAACTCTCTTGCGTAAACACATGAACTCCCTAACTACATCTATAGGCATCTCTCTTTGTCTTCCATAACTTGGCATCCATCCTCTCCTCTCCACGGTAATTTCTTGGTGGAAATGTGTGAAAAGGGGTATGTCAACAGAATGGGAAGTATTAGCCATTTATAAACACATATGAGAGCAAAACATGGCCATGGTGACATAAAGACGGCCATGTTAGGTGAGTGTCATGAATGTAATCTCAAAATTTTGCATTTATTGAAGAGATGATAATTTATGGTCGGGCACACCCCATGCTTAGGGAAGAAACGTCCGTGTCTTGACATTTTTCATGATTTTTCATCCTTTCTCTCATATATCAGTCGTGGTTTGGACAGTTGGTTTAGTTTGTGCAAATCTTATCCATACGACATAATTCAAACTTCATTTCATTAACAGTCCTAAAATTACATTACTCTTCCTAAAAACACATAAAATAAAATCGTAAAAAAATAAAAATAAAACAACAAATAATCGGTATATTCCCGATAAATCCTAACACCTAGTCTTTAGCACAATCCCTTGGACCATTAACGAGCATATAAGAAAAGATGGGAGAAAGGGTGTCCAAAATCTCCTTCGGAGAGGCTTCTGCCAAAACCGCCAACTCCACCAAAAGGTGGTGGTGGTGGTGGCATGGGAAAGAACCCCAACAGAATGGTTTGAATTTGAATTTACTCATTAATGTCACAAATATAGGCTTTCATTTTTTCCAACAATTTCGTCAAAGCTAGGACTCATTGTTCATTAAGAACGAGTATGCTCGTGAGCTCTTTTGCCATTTCTGGAGGTGAAGGATCATCTCTAGATCCATCTTTCTCATCTTAAGTGGAGTGGTATCAGGATTTCCGGCATTAGGTTGTTCCACCGGCATCTTTGGAGGTTGTTTAGTTTATTGAAGTGTGGCTAGAAGGTGTGAAAAATCTGAAGGAGGTGATGTAAATTTATAATCTGCCAGTTCATCTCTGCAAATTTATAATCTGCCAGAAACTATCACTACAGGGAAATTGTATTGGGCACGGCCATTTTGTGTGGAGCACGGCCGTGTCTTCATAATATAATTTCCCTGCAGTGATAGTTTTTTGGCACTGTTTCCGGCTCAGAATGTCCAGTCAACTTATCCCTACAAAGTAGTAAAATCTAACCTAAACATACTAAATTTTTTTGTCATAATCGATAGCTTGACTCCTAATTTTGCCAATTCAATTCACGGAACGGAGGTGAAGTACCTCCATTTATGTTTATACGAGTTCTCCTAAGTAAAGTTTAAGTCTATGATCGTTTACCATAAAGCTATTCCCAACCTTTTGAGTATGTTAAATGGCCCCATAATAAAAAAACATCCTTAACCGTAAAGGACCAGACCATCTAGATTTTAACTTTCCAGGAAATAAGCGAAGGTGAGAGTTATAAAGGAGTACCTAGTCACCTGCTTTAAAATATTTTTTACCTTTTAGTCGTGCTTCATGAAGTCTTTTCATCCTCTCTTCAGAAATCTATGAGTTTTTTCACGCTTGCATCCTTAATTCTTCTAGCTCGTATAGATGCTTGACTCTGGTTTCTTCTGCGAATTTCACATTAAGATTGGCAGTTTTTAAGTGCCCAATACGCTTTATGCTCGAGTTTGACGGGAAGATGACACGCATTTCCGTACACCAATTTGAATGGTGTTGTTCCTATATGAGTTTTGTATGTAGTACGGAAAGCCCACAGAGCGTAGTCCAATTTCTCCGACCAATCTCTACGATTGTAACTCATAGTCTTCTCCAATATTCATTTTACACCCCGATTTCTAACTTCCACTTGACCACTTGTTTGCCAGTGGTAATGTGTAGCGAGTCGGTGATGAACCCTGTATGTGGCCAATACTTTCTCCATTTGCGCATTACAGAAATGTGTTCCTCGATCACTTATAAGTGCCTTGGGAATACCAAATCGAGAGAATAGTTTCTTCTTAAACTTAACTACCATCCTAGAATCATTTGTGGGTAGAGCTTGGGCTTCGACCCATTTTGAAACGTAGTCTACTCCAACTAGGATGTAGTGATGACCAAATGATATTGGAAATGGTCCCAAAAAATCGACGCCCCAAACGTCAATTATTTCACACACCTGGATTGGCCTTTATAACAATTCATCTTGGGATGAGATTTTGCTGGGACGTTGGCATGCATCGCACGAGCGAACCATTTCTATTGCTTCTCGGCAGATTAATAAAGCCGACGTCAAATACTTTCTTTGTAGTTGCGATGCTCCATGATAACCTCCTAATAGTTCTTCATGACATTGCTTCAGAATCTTGTGTGCTTCTGTCAGTCCCGTATAATGATCACTATACCAATGTCGCAACCCACACCGTTAGGTGTTGACAAGAGGATTAAGGACTTACTATTTAGGGTAAGAACAATATTGTATTAACGGCGGAATCACTAACACAATATATGTTGCATGAAAATACTAAAGTAAACAAACACAGACTGTCACTCAAAAATTTCCATTTATAGAAATATTTATAGGAATGTTTCTGTCAGGACGTAATAATGAACAGCCGTCACACTCAAAGTAAGGAATAATATCTATTTGTCTTAATCGTATCTCTCGTCTCCTTTTTAGGCTACCCTGACAGTTGTCATTCCATCTAGAAACCCTAATTAATGACATATAATCAGAAAAACATATTAAAAAATATTCAAAGTGTAAAACTGGTCTTCGGGTAAGCTTTGCAGCTTTTCTCTTCTTCGAGCAGACCTGGTAACCAAAGTGTGTTGGGGAACAGTTCTCTGGGTAGACTTTACTTAGAATATTTTCCTAAGAAAATATTCACCTTAAAGGCTTCAATCTTCTTGACCATTGCAAACTTTGCTCGATATGGTTCTATGAGCAAACTTGTCCTTTAGAGATCCCTTCAACTCTTGTTAATGAATAACTTATTGAGCAAACACAAGTGTGCTAGTAACACTGTAGACTTGTGCTGGTAGCACTGTAGCTTGCCCTGAGTTGAACCTTGCCCTACAAAGTCCTTAAGATAATTCCTTATCAACTTTCTTCAAGCATACTCGGACCACTGTTTATTAATGAATAACCTTGCTAGATCTTCCAAAATAATTGGTTTCTTTAGCTTGGTTTAGCCAAGAGCTTGCTAGGAAAGCAAACCTTGCTTGGATTTGAAGAACAACCTTGCCAGACAAAGTGAACCTTGATCGGATTGAAATTTAAGAAGACTTCAAGAAGATAACCTTGCCCGGAAGGAAAAATACCTGGCTAGGCTAAGTAAAACCTTGCTGGAGGTCTTAGCTTGCTCGGTTTCCATACTAGGCAGTTTCTTGAGAGGTTGAGAAGTTTCAAATCTTCACATAGCACTTGTTTCATCCCAACAATCTCCTCCTTTATTGGAACAACCTCAATTGTACCAAAACTCTCTTATGGTCACATACACTTAATCAAAAATACACATCAAATTTCAAAATCAAATTACATAACATAATCAAAAGTAGTACAAGTGAAAATTCTGTCCGGTGGACATTACAAAGCAAAACCTAAGATAGAAACATAGTCTTATCTTCTGGAGCTTGAGGCTGCTTATCTTCTTGCCAACTTAGCACTTCCTACTCTTTCCTTGAACATGTATTATAGCTGATGATGAGGGTGATTTTCAGGGAAAGTCCATTCCATAATGTCCCTTAAATCATCATCATGCAGGAATTTTAAGTCTTCATATGTTCTGATAATCCCCAAGGAAAGTCCATCCAAATATCTGAGAATGTAGGATTCATCTTCTTCTTTGTAATCAATTCGATCAATCCTACCATTTCCCTAGACTTCCAGTTTAGGCCTTGTCATCCTCCTTCTCATACTTATACAGACCATCATGTTAGTCAGAGGATGTTTGTCTCTCACTTGTAAAAGATATCCAATCTCAGCATATGTGATATCCTTCATCCTCTTTTCCCTTCTGGTCTTTTCATACCCCGTCAATCTCCACTTCTTCTTCTTATTCCGCAAAGGGACTAGTTCTGGCCTCTTCCTTGAGATATTTAGATAGTTCATTCTTTTGTCTTCTTGCAAGTCTATCCCTGATATGATAATCATAGAGCTCTAGACTTGCCATCTCTTCTAGATGTTCCCGTTTAAACTCAGCAAAATCCTCCTTGAAGATAACATATTTCAACTCTCCACTTCTCATTATTACCTTCAATGTTTCAGACACATAGTCATAAAAAGGCCAAGCCTCTTGGGTAGGTCCACATCAGATGGTGGCCTATTTAATCGTTGTTGTGCAGCTCTTGTTGTTGGAATCTGGACTCTTGAGGCTGAGGGCCTAGAAGGTATTGCCTTTTGGGTTTAGTGGCCCCCAATGCCCCAAATTTCTTCATAAACATGGACACTACCATTTCCACTGGCATAGCCATCAAATCCACACGATTCTCACCACCTTTTCTGGCTAGTCTGTCAATCATTCTCAATATTCTTTCATCTCCAAGTTGACCGGCAGGAACAAATTGAACTCCTCCTAGTCCAACATTAAAATTTATGGGATCTCTCTGTTCTGCCTACAGTCTCTCCCATACAGTTTAAGATCTTGCAATCCTCTCTCTTTCAAGTGTTTCCAAAAGAGTATCAGCATGCCTCTTGGCAGCCTGTTTAGCGAACTCATCTTGTCAAGCATATCATCATCAGATTTATCCTGTGTATCAACAGGTGACTCTTCATCAGATTAACCAATAGACTTTCCTTTTGCTCTTCTCCTTTCCTCATCTGATTCCCTCACCATTTCTGGTTCACTGGAAAAGTTTTCAATTTCATCCATAAGGTTTCTCATCTCCACATCATCTTCACAGACCTTCTTGGAAGTTTCAGTATTGTCAATTTCTTCAGTCAAAACAACTTCCTCAGTCTCAACACCTTCTTCCATAATTACATCAGTCATTGCATCAGTACCAATAGCATCAGTTTCTATGGTCTTTGTGGTCAAAATGTTATCAGTTGTTTGCACATTCTCTTCAACATTGATCTCCTTCTCTACTTCCCTCTCCTTCTCTGAATTCACTTTCTTCTTTGATATAGTATCATCTGCATTATAATCCTATTCACCAACATCAGAATAGTCACCTTCATATCCATCTTTCGCACC